>NW_004567133.1:17203971-17215009 GCF_000260355.1 Condylura cristata | reverse complement strand
AATCTCATCAACATTTTTTCTATTTCTTTGAAGAATGTCATTGAGATTTTTATGGGGATGGCATTAAATCTGTATATTGTTTTTGGCAGGATGGCCATTTTAATGATGTTAATTCTCCCGATTCATGAGCAGGGGATATCTTTCTATTTCATGGTATCTCCTTGTATTTCTTTTAACAATGTTTTGTAATTTTCTTTGTAGAGGTCTTTTACCTTCTTTGTTAGGTTGACTCCCAAGTATTTGATTCTTTTTGTTTTAATTGAAAAGGGGATTTTTTTTTTATCCCTGCTTCTTCTGATTGGTTGTTTGTGTATAGGAAAGCCTCTGACTTTTGCATGTTGATTTTATATACTGCTACCTTGCTAAACTGGTGGATGGTTTTGATTAGTTCCTCAGTGGAGCTTTTAGGGTTTTCCATATAAATTAACATATCGTCTGCAAATAAGGATAGTTTTACTTCTTCTCGGAATATTATTTTTCAACTAGAAGTAAAGTTAGGAAATGGAGCCTTTGGAGCAAGGCAGTGTGTCTGGTGTCTGAGAGAAACCTGCACGTCATCAGGGGAGGGTGCAGACATGTAGCAAGTTGGAGTCTGAAATGACCAACTTGTCTACTTCCTCACTCATCAGCAGAGCAGACAGGGAAGGTTCCTGCCCCGGGCAGGTCACACACTGATGGTCCCAACAGAGCTCGACACCAGGCAGCATCTAAAGGAATGTCCTGGAGTGGTTTTCAAAGCCCATCTACTCAGCCCATCTACTGGAAATAGATAGAGCCTCTTGACTCCACCTCTGAGAGGAAGCTGGGCTCTGTGGCTAGAGCGTCCTTCCCCTCGTGGATCCTCTTCGAGTTCCCATTCCGAGGCCTCAGCCGTTGCAAGCCTTCCTCTCACAGAGGCAGCCAGACTTCTAGAAGCATCTGCACCTTCCCGTTCTCTCCTGAGGCTGGTGGCAGTGCCGCCCTCCCAGGAGTGCATGTTCTGGGCTGCAGTCTGCTTCCAGGTCTGCCTTGAGGTCTGAGCATCCATATTTACATCCCTGTATAGCTCAGTGGTTTTGGGACTGACCGCAAGTGAGGGCATCCTGGAGGAGCAGAAGCTCAAAGACTGGGTTCCACACCCCAGAGAGTAGCAGGCCCTGAGGAGCCAGGGCAGCCGTGCTGTGTGGAGGCCTCAGCAGGCTCTCCCGGGCCTGCCAGCTCCTGGCCTTCGGCAGGAAGGTCACTGGCTCCCTGGGCAAGAGCTGGTCCCCCGACACCAGAAACAGTGCGGACATGGCTCCAGGACATGACCCTTGACCTCAGTGTCTTGACAGTGCTAAGCACCACAGGCTTCCTTTGGGAGATCCAGGTTTGTGTACAGTCTGGTCCAAGCAAGCCCACATGCTTTGGAAATGGACAAAGAGCCGTTTTCCTCTCTGTAAAATTGCACGTCATTACAACTACCACAATTCAGAGTTTGGGGTGCTTGGTCCTTTGAAGGGGGGATGTGAATGTGTGTCCTGAGGGGTAGAGGGCTTAAAACAAATAGGAATGTCTTGGGCTGAAAGAGAAAGAATAAAAGTCGAGGCAACTACCTCCATTGCTCACGTGTAGACACTACTCCCGTGCCGACACGCACGGGGGGCACGTGCAAAGAGGTCTGCCTGGCAAATCCCTGCTCCAGCGGAGGGAGGGCCCCTGCAGCTGTCCTGACCTGGCCTGCTCTGTGTCCCTGCCGTTTCAGTCTTGACTGTTTCCCTCTAACCTGCCTCAGTTTACACACACACACACACACACACACACTCCTCCCAATCTCCATACACCCCTTCCCTGGGGGGCCCAACGGCCCCCAGGGGTGAAAGGAGTCACAGCCAGTTTGGCAAGCTGCCTGGAGGAAACATGGATTTCCCAGAGAAACTTGCTACAAGGAAATCGCTAATTATAACCCAAATTGTATTTGACTTCTGCATCTTTGCTTCACATTCTAACACTGTAATTTAAAGAGATTGTTCCCTGGCCTTTTTTAGGGGGGGAAATTAACTACCTTTTTTTTTTTTTTTTAACTAAGAAAAGCAGTGGTAGCAGCAGTTCTCAAATGACAGGGGGTGGGGCCTTCCCCTCTTTTCCCTCTAATTGGCCTGCAAGTGGGAGTCAGGTTAGCAATTATGCCAGGAGCCGCCTGGGCTTCTAGGCACTGTCTCTGGGTGACATTCATCTAGTGGCCACACAAAAGGGGCAGACATGGCCCTGGGGGGGGCGGGGGAGGGGCGTGGAGGCCTCAGAGGGTCTCCTGGACCCCGTGGGGAGGCGAGGCACATGGGTCCCTGGATTCGGGAACCTTCTGTGTTTGGAGCACAGAACCTCTTTGCGGCGTAGACAGAGGACTCAGAGTTGGAGGTTGGAAAGGAGACTCGGAAGTAGTGCCAGCACCTGAAACTGGAGTCTCTGGGCCTGGCCTGGCTGCCCACCTGCCCCAGAGCCACTCCCAGGTCTGTGTCTTGCTCTGCAGCCCAGCCCCCCACAGGCCTCTGGCGGCAGTCAAGCATCTAGGCTGTGCCTGGAGAATGCGACCCAGTGAGTCCCTTCTGGCCCACGGTCTGGTCTGTCAATGACATTTTATTGGGCCAGATCCACAGCAACATCGCCTGTGCTGGCTACACTCGCTTTTGCACTGAGGCTTGCTTGAGGCATGCGACAGGAATGTGTGGCCCCCAAATCCTCCACGCCCCCCCCCTCCCTGCCAGGGCCATGTCTGTCTGGCCCTGTTTGTATGGCCACTAGATGAATGTCACCCAGAGACACTGCCTGGAAGCCCAGGCAGCTCCTCGCGTGATTGCTAACCTGACTCCTACTTGCAGGCCAATTTTTCTCTCCAGAAAATGCTTGCCGACCCCGATCTAGGCCAGAGTTAACATATTATTGACTGACTGACTCCATTCAGAACTCACCTGTTGTGTCAGGTTCACGAGTAGAATTATCTACACTTTAAAATGAGACACTTTACCATGTGATCTCACTTTGCTAAAACAGTGGAAGACCAGCTGACCCTGATAATGATGCTCTGTGTTGAGGACGGGCTTTCTCCCAAGGCTGCTTCTGCAGTCTCTAGCACTCCATACAGTGCTTGCCTCACTGATGTAGAGACTGCAGACATCTGAGTTTGAGCATGCCATCTGCGTCTTTGAGTTATCTTTTCATAAGGTATTTGCAATTTCTCCCTTGAGCAATAGATTATGTTTCTTTTCTTTTTTTCTTTTTTTTCCCTCCATCAAACTGGACTTCCCTTTGGGACTCTAACCAGAAAATAAATGTGTAATGCCAGAATTTAGTGAATACCAGAGCTGTTATATGAGAACTAAAGCATTGTCTTCTACCCCCACATACACCCCCACATACACCCACACATGCACACACACATATACACACACAGTGTTCCTTCCCCCAGACCCCAGACTCCTTTGGAATCAACATCTGTGTCACTATTGACTTTGATTTGAATTAAAGCAGGATTAATAAATGTTATGTTCTTCCGAGATGATGGAACATTACAGTTGTTACTACTAACAGGGATCGAGTCCGTTCATTCTAAACCTGATGCTGGACCATGCTGGCCCCATTTCACAGGCAAGGAAAGCAGACGCCCCATTTATGCAAACTCCCTGGGTTAGTGCCACCAGGGAGTGATGGTCCGGACCCAAACCCAGCTTGTGACTAAAATAGGCCACAGAGGCCCATGGCTGAGCTGCCATGTAGCCCCAGAATGCCTCCCTCTGCTAGAACACTCCATCTTGAGAAGGGCCTTTAAAGGTCTGAGGAGAACCACTGAAGGTCCCATCTGTACAAAACAGTGCTTGATGCATCTTCCTTTGCTCTCAGAAAGCCTGCAGAGAATCACCCCTCCAGCCTTTGCAAGCTCAGCAGAGGGAGAATTTAGCATGAGTGGGTGGAGGAAATCATATGTTTCCTTCTCAGAAGAAGGGTTTGCAGGGAGGACCATGGCGGAAGGGAGCCTTGTGAACAACTCAGCTCCATCCTGCAGGCTGAGATTTTGTGGCGCAGAACCCAGGGCTACACGGGTGTGGCAACACACCCTGACGTGTGTGTGTGTGTGTGTGTGTGTGTGGCTTGAAGACACCCTGTGAATTTTGGGATCTACAGGCTTTCTGAGGATTCACAGTGGCCTGACATTGGGGCTGAGCCCTGGATAATGACACTGTAGACATTTAGTAATTACAGATGTCCTCCTTCCCAGGCAAGCTAAGTGGACCTCTGATTATTATTCTGAGTATAATAGGAGCATAACTAACGCTGAAGGAAAATTGTCCTTCTCTATTTTATTAACCGCTTTTATATTCCCTTGTGCATGACTGTGATGCTATGAAATCTCCTTAAATGTGATATTACTCAATATAATACAATAATAATGCACACACCGTAATGTATTGGATTACTTTGCAAACAGCCCTACTGAAATTGAATTTCCCATCACTTCCCTGGGCCAACTCAGGGTTGCTGGGCTCACCGGTCCTTCCTGGGGCTGGGAACCTGAAGTCCAGTGTTCCTTAGGCTTCCATCAGTGGAAGCATCGGGCTGCTTCATTTTTATGCACGTGGGGGTGCTGGGAGTCACGTTGCTAAACATCTTGCTGTTTGTTGAAGCTCGGAAATGACAGTTGAAGCCCAGATAGTTCTGGACACCTCGGCACTCTTTGGAAATGACCTGGGTTGAACATCCTCAGGAAGGAACTCACTAGATAGAAGGAATCCGACTCTGCAGTATTTGGAAATGCCTTGGCTGGATGACCAGTCAGATCTTTACTCTTGCGCCCAGCCTCTGGTCCTGCAAACCCTTGCACGAGACCCTCTCAAAGCCCCACTGACTCCCTCTTGCATGCAAGCCATGCCTTGGAAATGCATGCCGTTGGCATCCCAAACAGGTGTTTATTGAACTCTGCAGGACATCACCAAAGTTATGATGCATGATTGAACTTGATTTTTGAAGTGCATCTACAAAGTCCTTGAGGAGGTCACAGTTTCTTTTTCAGCTTTTTAATTTGTCCTGCTAAGCCCAGTGCCTGGCATAAGGCAGATACTTGGCAGTTGTGCCTCACGTACTTATCTATGAATATTTCTTGAGTCCCTGCTCTTGCGAGGTGTAGTCCTGGGCTTTGGAGCTGTGGGAATGGATGGCAGACATGGGGCCTCCTTCAAGGAAAGTACAGGCAGGTACAAAGCATAGAAACAAAAATCACTTGCGTAATTAAGCAATGGCATCATAACTCATCGGCAGCGCTATCAAGGTGTAGGTGCCTTCCAGGAGTGAATGCTTCTTCTCAGCATGATGGGAGCATCATGTGAATAGCTTCATGCCACCATGGTGGGAATATTTACATCATAGAAATCAGTAATACAAATCAGGACTTTTGGGTTTTTTTTTTTATTATTGGAGGGCTGACAGGTAACCAGTTACCAATATGTCCGTGTTGACAGAACAAATGCATCATGTCAGCGTGGCTGGTTGAGGGGCAGGGAGGAGTTGGCACAAAGAGAGGGTAAGGAAGTGGGCCATGGGCCTTCCTGCAAGGCCCGGTGTAACCATGTGGGGAGGGAGCAGTGGGTGCTCATCCTTTGCTCGTAGGGGCAGGGCACTGGTGGGTTTTAAGCAAGAAAATGGCATGGTTAGATTTTGATTGTAGGAATGATCTGATTGTGGAAAATGGATCAAGGAGACAAAGCATCCTTTGGGAATGAACTAGGGTAGACAGTCTCAGGAAGGAACTCACTAGATAGGAGGAATCAAATTCTGCAGTGTTTGGAATTGCCTTGACTGGACGACCAGTCAGATAGTTACTCTTGCATTCAGCCTGGGATGGGCGGGGTTGCGGGGGTGGGGGGGGCGCGACTGCAGAAGGAATAGTCTAGGAGATATGCTGATGGTCCAGAGCAGGAAGCCAGCATGAGCTGGTAATCGGAGTAATGAGTTGTGTGGAGGGTGTGGGACCCCTGTGGCTCCCAATTTGGGCATGAGCAAATGCAAGTCTCATGAAGTTGAATATTGGTGGAAATGAGTGTCATTTTCCAAGGAGTAAGAGCTGGGATCAAATGTCTAATGCGCATGTATGTGTTAACTTTGAGATTTTGTGAACTACCCAGAGATTCCAGGAAGCAAGCCTCGATGTCTTCCCCTTGAAAGTGGGTAAAATAATGCCTATTTCACCAGGTAGCTGCAACTTCAGAATGGGTTACTGTAGAGGGAAGCACTTCACATATAGGCAACAAGCAGTAAAATTTAGCAGAATCTCAATTTCTAGACATGTTTAATCTGTGACCTTTAAAAATGTGCCAGCCAGACAAGAATTAATGGAAAATATTTTAGTTTTGGTCCGAGGCAGAGTATTCTATTATTGGATCGCAATGTATGAGAGGGTGGCTATAGCTGGAAGCCTCAGTTCTGGTGAGAGCTAGGGGATTCACTTAAGCCAACATCATTGCCAGATGTGAATCATCCTGTGGCTTCAGACCATCTTGGTTCAAACCCTGCTTCCACCATTTCTTAACAAGTTAAGCAAGGTACTTCATCCCTGGAGCTCAGTTTTCAGACTGTCGTTGTCTAAGTGAAGGCTCATAGGAAACAATCTCGAAGGCAGAAATCTCTTAAGAATGTGCTAGGTGTAAACTACTCAGTCATGGGGCTGTGATTGGGCATCACTTTAATGCCACTGGCACATGGACTCAGTGATCATCTACATCCTGCTTAGCTCACAGGGAAGGAGTGACCATCAAATGACCATGACCAAAGAATCAACCCCCTTTGTAATGAGCAACACACACACACACACACACACGTGACCTTGTTGCCAGCTTGATGCCTATAGTACTTTGTGATTTAAAAGCATAACAACCTTCAAGAGTAGCGGCAATGAAGCCATACAGGAGGGCCTTGAGGCTTGGGGAGCTGACATGGCTTCGTGACTTTCCCAAGTGCCATGGTGATGTCTGAATCTACAACCTGTGCTAATAACCCCAACCCTGTCCTACTCCTGCAGCTTCCTGAGGAGCTGGAAGAATGGAGAAGCCACTGAACTCGGGGTGTGGGGACCCTGATTATGTACCTGGCTCTTGAGGTCCACTCATCCTGTCTTCGTCACGGGAAGTGGGGGTCCGTGTCCGTGCCTTCTTCCCCACCTCTCCTTGAGCAGGCCATCACCCTCGCAGCCATCTCAGGACTGGTGCTTAGGTTCACAAAGAGCCCTGCAGGTTTCCAGCTGGCCGCAGACCAGAGCTTTTGGAAACTGCATTGGAAACCAGTTCCGGATAAATTAATTTCTGCAATACATAATGCATGAGGGGAAATCCGTGGTATTTTTAAACAATGGAAATGAGAGAGTCTGCCTTTTGGGCATTGATCCCAATTATATTTAGTTCAGAAAACATTTATCAACACCTACTGTGTGCCAGGCCCTTGCTGGGAAACAGATGAGTCAGACATTGCCTGTGCCCAAGAAGAGGGAGAAATCAATGGCGGTTCCAGCTGAGTGATGGACGGTGGGTTAGACCTTGAGACAAAGGAGAGGAAAGGAGAGCCGTGGGCACAGCCCACATCCGCAAAAGAAGCCTGGGGAGGAAGGGTGACTGAGGAAGGGTGACCCCTCTCTGTGATGTCAGTTGCTCTGTTGGATGGTTTTCCTCCACATGTCCTTCTACCCCCGCCAATACAATTCTGGTCTAAAATCTCTAGCTCTCAGGAACTAAGATCAGATCACGCATGTTCAGCCCCCCTGGCCCCACCATTTAGACACGTATCAAGTCCTTGACCACCTTAGATCAGGGACTATTGGCTTGGGTTACGTGATGACGTGCTACCTTCACTGCAGCCCAGGTGATCGAGGAGGATTAGCAGTGATACGTGACGCCTCGGTCCTTACGCGTATGTTACGCGAATGCATCCTGGGGGGTGGTGTGATGATATCAGCATTAGCGATCACCTTGATAGTGGCAGCATTAATAACTCGAAGCCTGTGTTCCTGTTAGCGCAACATCGTAGCCGTCACTGCTACTCTTGTTATAAGTGATTATATTATATTTGATTACCACTGTGATTAATACTACAGCTACTCCTACTCTGTTGTTACTGCTATCACTATCCTATTGTTGTTGTTATTAGCTTAATGATAGATCAGCCCTTCAAAATTATTTGTCGAGTACTCACTGCATAACCGGCACTGGGGATCCGAGAACAGGCAAAGACAGACAAGATTTTTGTTCCCTGAGTGATTGTGTTCCTGTGGGAGAGACAAATCAAAACAATCAAACAACATAGCTAAATAATTACAGAGGATGTTTGCTTCAGCTGTGCATTGCTGTCTAGCCAGCTGCCCCCCAAAACGGGGACTTAAAAAACCAGCATTTCACTTCCTCAGGATTCTGTTTCTGGAGCCCGGGTGAAACTCAGCCCAGCACATCTGTGGGTTCATTCACCGCTTTACCCACTGGTGTCTGGGGACCTCGAGGTTGTCGGCACAATCCTGCTTGACGACCTTGGGCTTCCAAACGGCATGGCGGCCTCTGCTTCATAGGATGTTCTCCACAGCACCTACTCCCTGGCCACGTGCTGGCTGGATTCCAGAAAGGAGACCCTCAAGGCTCAGCATGGAAGCCACAGCCCACACAGCTCAGCCCTGACCGCTGTTGTCATCGGGCACAACTGCCTCAGTCTACTGGCTGAAGCAGCTGAGGTTCAAGGAGAGACGCCTGGCCAGCAGGACTGGCAAAGAACAGGCTGCTGTCACCAGCTCCTCTAATGCCATTGGGAGGAGGCACATGTCAGGTCGACAGAGAGAATAGTGGTGAGCAGACACTGGGACCTGGGAGCTCTCTCGGGGAGGCGGGAATGGGGCCGCACCTTCAGGATAGGAACCTCTCCCATCGTTGACAGTGGGAGCAGGGTTCCCCGAGAAGGAAGGGTGTGCACCCAGTCAGATCCCTCTGCATCGAAGCCGCCAGCCCGAGCCTTCTCGCAGGTAGGCAGTAAGATGGGGCCCCCTCACCTTGCAGCTGCAGGAACTGAGACAGGGGTGTGAGTGTCAGTACAGTGACTTCATAGACGCTCCCCAGAAGGCAATGACTGTTTTTGCCACATGTCCTTGAACTGAAAGTGCCCAGAGGACGACACTTCCAGGCCCGTATGAGGTGGCTCCAGCAGACGAGGGGAAATTCTGGGCCCAGGACACGGAGACTGCCCAGCCAGAAAGGACCAGGCAGAGTGGCCTGTCGCCTGGTGCCGGTGGCTAAGAAAGTCCTGGCTCTCTGCTTCTGCCTGCCCAGCACGTCTGGGGTGGTGGGGGGGGTGGGCCGAGAGGGCACTGGCCAGGGGCTCCTCAGATCAGTAGCGCCTAGTTCAGGTAGATAAGAGGAGACAACACAGCTCCTTCCGCACGCCACGGACTTGTCCTCAGTATGCAAGGTTGCCATTTAGAACGAAGCGTGCCTGCTTCAAACCCCAGTATTGCCAGCTGTCCGCGGCATGACCCGGGAAAGTCCTGGGATCTTGCTAAGTCCCAAAATGTGGAAGGTGCCCCCTAAATGGTCACCGCCTCTCTTCTGCTAGGACCTGCACTCCCAGGCACCCCTGCTCTGTGGATTTTGCAGTGGGTGCTCAGGGAGGAAGCACCCCTCCAGAGGTGGGGTTCTTCAAGCCTGCCTCTTGCTTTCAGAGGCTCCTTTTGCCGGGTCACAAGTTCCTGCCCGGTGGCCCCAGCCACACACCTCACGCCCTATGCCATGGTGTTCTCTGGAGCTCACTGCTGCTCCCTAAGGACCTGTGGGCTTGGGGTCATTTTTCAGAAGAAGATACTTTAAGATGAGACACCATGGCATTGTGGGGGTGTCGGGACCTAGAGACAGGGCTCCCCCATAGGCTGCCGTCCCCCATGCCCCAGTCCCCAGATTTGTCAGGTATTATGTGCCAAGTATTTATCACACGTGCTGAGTTTGGATAGTGCAAATACTTACCTCGGAGGGCACTTGAGAAGACACCACTGGCAGCAATTGCCAAGTCCCCCCGGGCGGATGGGCAGTGCCGGGATCCCGGCTCGCTTTCGCCTCTGTTGTTTCTTCACTTTTCCGACTTGCGTCTGACCTAAAATTGAATGCTCTATTCATTTGGGGCACAGCAGAGCCATCTGAGGCCATATGCTGCCATCTAATCCCCTGGGGACCCCAATGAAGCCAGCTTTCCTTTGGGGACAGACGCAGAGTCCTGGAGGCGTCAAGGTCTGTGTGCCACTTACCTCAGCCTGGCGCACAGTGGACCTGAGACTCTTTCTATGGGATTTGGGGTTCCCGTACCCCAAGCACCATCCCTTAATCTTCTTGACACTTTCCTTTCCCGTCTTCCTCTTTGCCTCAGAAGTCGCCCTTGAAAATTCATTTGCACCCTCTGGTTTTCATAAGCGTTTTGCCTTGTCAAATCGTCAGCTATGTTAAGCATCCCCACTACTCTCCTTCTGACTTGCTCTATGATGTGTGATTCCCTACAACTCCTTCCACTTCGCCATAAATGGCAACGCTTCGTCCCTCCTTGCAGCTGCATCGTGGTCTGTGGCACGGACAGACCTGGTTCCTTGACCCAGCCCTCTCCTGGGCACGTAGGTTGCCCCTATACTCTTGTGACTGAAATGATGCTGCAGTCAATACTGCAGAGCATCTAATGCTTTGAGTGGGTGGCTTCGCGCTCTTTGGACAAATGCCCCAGAGTAGGATTGCTGGGTCACAGGCATTTCAACTTTGCTTTTTTAAGGTAACTTCAAATCGCTGCCCAACACGGTGCTCCAGGTACCCACCCCACATTGTATTCGGGCCCCTTTTCGTCCACATCCCTCCAGCATTTGCTGTTAGGGAGTCTTTTAAATATGTGCCTTCTCCCAGGCATAAGAAAGATCTTACTGTGTGTGTGTGTGTGTTTTCAAAGATTTATTTGTTTGTGCATGCAGAACTGGGGTACAGGCCAGAGGTGCAGGGGCAGTGAGAGGATCACCGGAGACAGAGCGGGGAGCAGACGA
>NW_004567133.1:17054027-17203545 GCF_000260355.1 Condylura cristata | reverse complement strand
TTGAGCCACTAGGGAGGGCCCTCCCTGTGGTTTTGACCTGCATTTTCTGGAGGATTTCTTGCCAGCCATAAGTTAAGGTGTATCTTGGTGTCTTTGTGTTATACATATTTTCTTTCCATTCATCTTCTCAGTGATTCCATGAAGCAGGAGCGACCCCCATTGTGCTATGCAGGAGGAAAGCAGACCAAGACAGTCTGAAATGAGCCTGAGGGACTCCTCTGACGAGCTCTGAGCCACTCGGTTACATCTGGCACCTCTATCCTTTGGGGTCAACACCGGTTGAGTGCGGCTGCTGCAGGGGACAGTGACTCAGGAAGCAAGTGCTGGAGCAGGACCGGCACATGTCCAAGCACTTACGGGCTGGGTTGCCCATTTGTCAAATGCACTTGATGCCAGGTCCGGGGCTGAGAGCAGCCTGCCGTGTCCAACGTGACCTTATTTGGAAACAGTCTGTGCAGATCTAATTAGTTAAGTGAGACAGCGCTGTTTCTGAGGAGACCTCAGTCCAAGACTGGTGTCCTTAGGAGAGAGAAGATACCCATGGGCCCCAGGAGGTGGGAGGAAGGCAGCCACCAGCCACAGGTCACCTGTGGGTACCAGACGCCAGGGGCGAGCTGGGGAGGATTTGCCCCTGAAGTCTTTGGGGGAGCCCAGGTCAGCCAACACCTTGACTTCGGGCCTCTGGCTTCTGGAACTGTGAGAGAATACTTTCCTGCTGTTGGGGCCACTCTGGTGCGGTGTCCCCAGGAAACTGACAGACAGGAGATGGTTGTTGAGTGCCTCTGCTTTGCAGCATTTAAGACAACGTGCAATGATGAGGTGATATTCGCTGGCCCATTAGCCACGCTGCAATGGCAGCCCTGTTGTGTTTGCTGCGTCACCCCTTGCTCTCTGAGGCTGTGCGCAAAGCAGGTGCTTAGAGAAGTGGACTGAGCGAGTCAATGAATGGATAAATGAGTGAATGAGTGAATGAATGAATGAGTGGGAGTAGCACACTGTAATTGCCTCCCTCTTTGGCCAAGAGTGGACATGCAGAATGAAAGCTGCGATGATTATCCTCAGAGGCGGAGTTATCTTCTGCTGCGGCCCCCTCTCTGCGGTAGGCTTTGATCTCTCCTCTCCGGGTGCAGCAGACGCACGTTCGTCGGTAATTCTGGGAGCCCTGCCCTCCACTCGCGGCAGCCTCCAGAGCAGCCGCTTGGACCGGCCTCCACCTGCGGCTCAGTGAGCCCACGCCCAGCCCCTCTGACCCAGTCACCTCAGAATGAAGGCGAGTGTCCCCGCTGGGAAAGCTGGCTGTGCAGTGACCCTTTGACTCCGGAGCTGTGTCTTCCTGGCCTTCCTGCCCCAGAGGCAAACAGCGGGCTGGGGCCGGGAACTTGGGCAAAGGCCGTCTGAGGCTGTGTGCTCCCAGCGCCAGGTGCTCTCCCTGGGGAAGATGGAGCACCCAAGGGCAGGGCCAGAAAGATCCGTCCTGCCTCAACACAGATCTGCCTTGAGACTCACAGGAGAAGTCAGATGCGAGCATGCTTAAGAAATCAGAAATGCTATATAAATAGAAACAATTATTGTCATTATCCTGTGATACGGAGCTCATTAAAAAAATAATAAGTTCATCACTGACCCTGTGTTACGCATTGCAGAGCGAGAGATGGCAAGACCGGGCCCCTGATGGCTTTTTTAAACGTGTGCAAATAACTCCTGTTCATTATGGAAAAGATAGAAAACCCAAATAAGCAAATAATAACGAGGATGATTACTAATAATAATAGTAGACACAACAGGTCTATCCCTTACTCATCACCTGGTGGTTTATCCCAGGAGAGCTTTGTGGAGCGTCACCAAACAAGTTTAAAATAGACAAAAATGCAGAGATGAAACCTGTGCTCGTGAGGGTGATGCTTTCAGATTAGAATCCCGGAAGTGCCCTCCCAGACATTTAATGCATTTTAATGTTACACGCTTTCTCCGAAGGCCCCCGGGTGCTTTCCTGTGTCATGTGTCTCCAAGTGAACGTGGCTTATTTAGCTAATCCCTTGGACTTGGGCACTTAGGTTGTTTCCCATTTCTCACGGTGGAAAATATCACCATGATGAATTTCCTTGCACTGAAATCCTTGCACCTTGCCACGATTGTCTCTGTAGAATAAATTCCCAACAGTAGAGCTGCTGGGTCAAAGAATAAAAATGCACATTTTTTTTTCAGGCTTTGGGTAGTCAAATAAAAACTTAAAAAATAAAATTACCCCTCAAAAAGATGATACCAATTTAAACTCCCACCAACTTGGCACGGGGGCACACCATTTCCCGAACTCTCCCGAACCCCAGTGCCAGCGTTATCTGAGTGATTTAAAACACCCGGAGAGGAGTGATAACGGTTTCTAAACAGCGCCGGCTAAAACAGCCGTGCTGCATATTGGCTTTCAGCTTGATAAATACTTTCTTATAAGGTCATAAATATCGGCGGTACCAAAGGTTAATGCAGTGTGCAAGGCTGTAAAATTCAGCAGGCAACCTGCTAGATCATAATGATGCATTAGCACCTTTCAGGATGAAGTGCAGTGACTTACAAAGTCTGTTTCTAAGTGGCCAGTAACTCAACAAGTGCATAATTGTGTCAGCTGGCCCCACTGTCTCTGCAGACATAATTTATTAAGCGAGCACCCTGCCTTCCATTAGATGCCAAAAGTGAAGCGAGGAGAGGAGAGGAGCAGAGAGAAGAAATGATTAGTGGATCTGACCATGCATTTAATCCCTTTTGCAAGCTAGAGATACTTAAAAGACCAATGTAATTTATTGAAGAAAAAACAAAGCAAACCGTCTTTTTCATAGAGTAACAGCGAGTTTCCCACATGACTGCAGTGTTCGGATCAGCATCGAGGTGGGCATGACAAATAGCTGTACCCTAGCAAGCGTGTGCTGCCAGGAATTAGACTTTTAAATGATTTAGTTCGCGTGCTGAAGTTCGCGATTCAGATGCCTCGCGTGTTCCGTCCCTTCTGCAGGTGAAACGAGCTTTCACGGTTCTGTGTTACTGTTCTTGATTGGCTGCCGTGGGACTGGTGAACGCTAAGGCGGTGTGCCTCTGACCGCTCAAGAGCACTCTGGCCTGGTGGAAGGCAAACCAGAGATGGCCTGGGGGTGGGTCCTCCAGGGAAGGTGGCGTAAGGCGGGCCTACGCATGATTGACAGGCTGAAGTCTGCCCGTGCTGGCGTTTGCTCGTGTGAGATGATGGTTTACTGTTTGGGAGCTTTGTAGAACACCCTGTGCGATGCAAGTAGGCTGAATGTTTGCGTTCTGAGTAATTTATTCCGTTCATTTTCAGTGACTATTCACCATGTAAAATATTCTGAAACAAATCAAGGAGGTTCTCCCTCTCTCTGTCTCGCCATGCCTTCAAGGAGCTTCTGCCCATTGCAAGAGTCGACCCAAGCAGAGGAAGTATATTTGCGAAGGCAGCAGGCAGGACTCAGGGGGTGAACACAGCTCAGTAGCTGGCTTCTTCTCTTCTGCTCAAGTCTCTGCTTCTCTTCACCCCCGACTTCCCTACCTGACCATCACAGCAGGGGAGACTGTCTCACCTCCACGTGGTCAGGCTCTAGCTTCAGGCTGAGTGCAGACTGGCAGAAAGCAGAGAGGGTATGCCAGGCATGATGGCGCGTTCATGCCACAATTACTAATGAGGAGCCCACTTAATGGTGCACTGGTTAGTAATGAAGAGTTCGCTTTAAGAACCTACCCATCTGGGTCCCGGAACTACATAGAATGAGACTGAGGACGATGCTTTCCTCCAGGGCTCACGTTCCAGGGGGCACAGACACCTCCCCCAGAGCACCACTGGTGAATGGAGACAGACAGGCTACTGCAGGGGTGTAGGGAGGAGCCTCCGGAGAAGAGGCGTTTACGTGGATGCCTTTGGAGGAGCTGGCTCCAATTTGGCAAAGAGGGGAAAGAAGAGATTGCAGGGAGTGGCCCCCCATCACGCAGGGCCTCCATGGGAAGGCACCCACGGGGCTGGAGACCACAGGCCGGCGCATAGCCGTCGAGTGAGGCTTTGGTGCTTGTGAATAAGTGGACAAGGGCTTGCAGTGACATTGCGAATGGTGGGGCCCTGCTTGCCCCGCCAGGAACTTAGATTCAATTCCAGAGCTAGCCGAGGGTTTGGAAGCAGAGGGAGCCCCTTCTCCTACTTGGACTGCTCCAGCCTTATCCATTCATTTTTGACCAGGCTGGAAGCGCACTTAAGTGCCAGGGTGACCAAGTGGTCTGGGAACTCCCTTCCATGAAGGTTAATTTGGCGACACAAATATCTGCCCCCAGGCGAGGGAGATGGCTGTGATGAGGCCCAGAGGGGGTACTTTATGATCGGGAGCACTCGGAATGTTGCCGCGGCAAGGCCGCCTGGGCCCATGGACGGTCTCTTCCATTTTTAATGAGGAGCCCGGAGGCACTGTATAAATAAAACGGCCGAATTATTAAATTATCACCCTACTGGGCATCTTATATTAGTCCTAATTAAATGATGCATCTCATATTAACAAACAGTGCTCAGAAAGGGATTCTAATTTTGAATCCCAACCAAACTGAAGGAGAAAGCCTCTGAAAGTTCTAGAAAAGTCTAGAGCATCACCCTTACTGGAGGGCAACGAGGGTGAGCTTTCTGTTAATGCAATTCTCAGAACCTCCCTCACCCAGACACGAAATACTTAGGGGGCTTTGGTTTTTAGTGACGATTGGGGTCACAGGGGTGGGTTTGCATCACACTTTAAACAGTGGGGAAAATGGTCAACATGCAGGAACCAGTGCTTCTAGATGTTGGACAAGAAGCCGCACCAGGAGAAGGGAAGGAAGCGAGGTGAACCCCAGGGTGACCCAGCTCACGGCATGGGAGCGTTTCCAAGCCACGGGGCGAGGGGTGACATAAGGAACATGGAGCGTGTATTTGCTGGGGGCCAGCTCCTAGATTCTCGGAGCACAGCAGCAACTAAGAGAGATAATAAGCAACAAAAGGGGAGGCAAAAAATAACCAAATCAATGTGTCACCTCAGCAAGGTCAGCGGAGAGAACAGGCTCGTGTTGTGTTGAGTGTGTTTCTCCCCAAATTGTGGTCTATGTTCAGCTGCATTCAGGTGATGAGGTCAAAATCTGTCAGGGCTTGTTTTTATTATTTTTGGTGAGTTTTCTTACCGAGAGACTTTTGAGACAGTGTGGTTAGAGGAAGCTTTGTGAAAGAGTGCATTTCAGTTGAGACATGAGGATGAACAGTCAGTTGTTAAACGAACTGAAGAAGGAGTATTTCAGCAGAGGAAACGGCAGGTGCAAATGCCCTGTGTCCACCTCCTCACCGTCATCTTTCCTGACCACGTTCCTTCACGCGATCTTCACTGTTGTGTGTCAGCTGGGTTGTCCACTCCCACCTTTGCCACCTCCTGGGGAGCACTCAGAGAATGTCTATGTCATGATCAGACCTCGATCCTTGTGTCTTGTGTTCAGACCACTTCTCCAGTCTGAGTCTGTGTCTTTTACATGTTCCATAGTGAAATTTTACTACTAACTCCCAGGAATGTTTCTTCATTGCCGTGGATCACAGCCTCGGTCAGGAGCTAGCTCTTGTGTTGTCTGTGACATCCTCTCACAGTTAGAGGAGAGTTAAAACAAAACCGCTTATATTCCCTTGGCCTCCAGAGGGGAAGGACTTCAACATCAGAAGTTGAAATTACCTTGGATGGTATTTTCCAGGCACGCTTTCTGAACACCAGGGTGTTTTCAGAGACACTGCAGGGCTGAGCTGGCGGAACCACCAGAGGGGTCAGGGCCCTGAGTGGCTGCTGGGTCAATGTTAATTGATAATGATGCTTTTTATGGCAAAATCCAAACTGAACCTCAACACGGTTCTTAAAATTCACTGCAGAAGCAGAGAGAAGAAATCCATAGTTCATGACCCTGTAAGATTTATGTCTCAAGCATTTCCAAGGCCCTGTTTTTTTGTTTTGTTTTGTTTTGTTTTTGCATGGCCTATTTACCACTCTAAGCCTTTCTCCAGCCACCCCTCTGTTCTCCTAGGAAGCATGAAGATATTCTGGGAGGAATGGGGTGTTCTTTCTTTCTTCTGTCCATGCCTTCCTTTTGCTTGAATTTTCCCATATCTATAATTTTTCAGTTGTAGCTCAGCATCTATGGTGATGACTATAAGTGAACGTCAGACATCCAGTGAGAGCTGGACACTGATGTATGCTGCTGAGGAGGAGGCACATGGTTGACGTGGCCACTCAGCGGAAGTCTCGGGGGCCTGTGTGTCAGGCTGGGGGGTGCATTTACCTCTCTGGGTGAGTGGCCCTCACATGGAGCTGTTTGACCAGCCTCCACGGCAGGAATTCTTACTGCAGAATGGAGCTGGCTGACTCTGCCCACATGTTTGGGCAATCCCAGCCCAATCTCAAATCCATGAGCCAAGGAATCCGGTCTGGAGACCAGGAGGCCCAGTCTGGTGGGTGGAGACACCCGCATCTGCACGAGTCTGGGATCTTGATTTGGAGCAAGACCCCAGCTCTGCTCCACAGTCCACAGTGTGTGCCCGGGTCCACGCTGGGCCTTGAGGACAAAGAATCAGAGACTGACATCCTGTTCTTTCAGAGCTCACGGTTTAGTTGTAGTAGAGGGTCCACAAATGGATCGTTCCATGAAGATGCCTTGGGACCTCACAGTCTCCATGGTAAACTGGATCTCAGTGAATAGATTCAGCTTACCACAGTGCAGCCAGGCAAGGCCAGGCAAATCAGAGGCACTGGAGAAAGGAGCTCACAGGAATTGGGACTTCCCCGAAACAGCCAATCACCCACTGTTCTTCCAGACACACCGCGAATGCTTTCCATGCATTATTTTATTTGCAGAGCAATTCATTTGCATTTATTTGCAAGGCCTACTCTATCTGTGAGAAAGGCCCTTTCACTGATTAGCACCCTGAGTGCAGAGTGGGTGACTAACACACTCAGGGATGCACAGCACATAATAGAGAAAAGGACTTGACTAAGAACACAGATTCTTGAGCTCAGGTTTTATCGTTAGCTATCCTGCCATGGGGCTGGAGTAATACAGAGTTGGCCCGTCTGGAGCTCAGTCTCCTCATCAGAAAGGTGGGAACGTCCCTAACACAGCAGCTCGAAGGTGAGCAGCCGACCTCAGACCCCCACGAGTCCAGGTGTTGCCTTCAGGCACCTCTGTCCTCGACTCTCTTGGAGCACCCAGCACGGCAAACTTAACTGGCCCCACATTTTATGACTAAGTGTTCTGACTTCCTAATGCAATTAAGCAAATGCAGGATGCTTGACCTGTAACGCTGGCTGTGTTATCACCGTGTTCTAGCCAAGCAAGCTTATTCCTTCAGACAATTAAGAAAATGCAACTTGAAAATTCTTGGTTATTAGCGAGAGAGGAGTAGCATAAATCCACAATGTTGGGACAATTAGCATTTGCAATAATAAAAATCAAGTAAAACAACCTAAGGAAATGAATATTAAGTTTATTTTGTAGCATTTACTTAACACCTCCTATTTATAACACGCCTGATCATTGTTCTGGCCATTTCTTTGGGTATAACTGATAAAGGACACTGGCTGTTCCTGTGGATAGTGAAGGAAGTTTTAAGTAAGAGCCCATTAAATTACCATGCGAGTAATCCTCTAGTGTCTTTTTCTGAACTCAGATTTAACTAGAGAAAGAAAACATCCAGAAATCCTGCTAAAATGTAAGTCATTTCATCTCCCTCCTTTGTTAAAAGCCCTCCAGCAGCTTCTTCATTTCTCTCCAAGTAAAAGCCCAAATCCCATAAATGCAATGTCTTAGCCTGGTGGATTCCTGCAACAGCACAAGAACAGAAGGGAGAAAACAGGGGGAATGTGAATAAAATCTGTAGCTGAGTTTAAACCAATATGCCCATGTTAACTTCTAAGCGTGGGGGGGGGGGGGAATACACCCGATTAGGCAAGGGGTTGGCTTTAGGGGAAGATGGGTGAAGGACGTGTGAGAGCAGTCTGTGGGACGCTGGATAAATCTAAATTTATTACTAAATTAAAAATGACTTAAGGACAGCAGAGTTTCTGCCACAGCCTAGCAGGCCTCCCTTGGCCTGTCTCTACCCCTCGTTCTATCTCTGATGTCCCCTCCTAGTCTTTACTCCCTGACCACTGGGTACCCACCCCAGGACCTTTGCACTGGCTGTGCCTGAGGCCACATGCTTTTGTCAGAGTGATCCCGGTGGCGGTCACGTTTTGGTGTGAGCACCTGCCTCACTCGACTAGATCCACCCAGGCGGACATAATCAACACTAAAAAGGCTGGAACTCTGGAATCTGCACTGCTAGAAGGTTCTCCAGGTCATCCTGGTGCACACACAAATTCCTGACCCAGTACCACAAGCCTTTTATTGTATACATTTGAAGTAAATACATGAAGATAACATGAGTTATGATAAACAATGGAGTTAGGACTCGTATTTTTAGTGGACGCTCCTGGCAGTTACGCTGCATGGACCATGCTGTAACTCCTCTTAAAAGAGGTGATTTTGGGGGGTAGGGCCCTCCCCCGGTGGTGCAGCAGGATGAAGTGCAGCACTACGGAACTGGCCGCAGCCCCTTCAGCATGAGCTTGCTGGCCAGGGAGGTGACCCACACAGTGCGGCAGACCTCTCCTGTCTCCCCGCTGCTCCCCTCAGCAGTGTACTTCGTCGATCTGCCTGTTCTGCTCCCCCCTCTGTCTCTGGTGAATCCTCTCACCACCCCTGCACCTCTGGCCTGTACCCCAGTTCTGTATGCATACATAAATAAATCTTTAAAAAAAAAGGTGTTTTTTTTTTTTAAGAAAAAAATGAGCATATTCCAAAGTTTTATTTTCCTTAGCCTTTCAATGAAGTGTGGCTGTTCTGCATTAAAGAGTCAGTCAGTCAGTAATCCTCTTTCCAGGGAAGTCAGCATTTGTGGAGGGGCTGGGGTCCTTCCTGAAAGGTTTGGGCAAAGATAACAAAATGTTGGGAAAGCTGTAGACAGGGCTGAGTGGAAGAGTCGGCTTGTAATCTCAAATTCAACATAAAGGATCGAAAGTACCTCGGCTGCCAGTGAGCCTCCCATCAGAATGTCCCATGAGCCTTGGAGCTCAGCTTTGTGACCGCGTTAGCATGTGTCTTCTGGCACTTGCCCTCCGTATGTTTGACCTCGCTAAAAATGCCGGGTGCTTCTGGAGCCCACGAGGAAGCCCTGCTTGACTTCAGTAGACAAACCACCAGAAGTCTCCCCGTCTCCATTCTCACCCTACCCTCCTTAAAAACAAATAGCTCTTTTCCAGGCTGAGCTTTTAATTCGGGGAGAAAGCCTACCCCCACCCCCAAATCAAGGGCAGTCCCACAGCTGTGCAAACCCTGGTCTTGAGAGAGCCGCTCCAGGGCTTGGGATTTGCCCTCTAGGCTAAGGATTTGTCCTTGAAGGTGGATGGTGGTTAAGAATGACTTTCTGTGACTGATGTTCATTGAAGGTGGTCCATGAATGTGATTTGAAGGAAGGAATGTATCACAAAGCCCCATTTTAAAGGCCTGATAGGTGAGTGCATAAGGAAGAAGTAGTATGTGCAAGGTCAGATAATCCCTTTGCTTGCTCAGGCCCAGACAGGTGAGCTTCCGGGATCGCCTCGTCAGGGAGCACAATAGTGGCTGCTGGGACTCTGAGCGTATTAGTCAGCGGTGGTTATTTGAAATGACTCACCTTGGGGTTCCGATTATGAACGATTGGGGATGACTCCCCAGATGACTCAGGGAGATGATCAGACCACACCCCTACACACCTCACTATATCTGCAGCTATCAGCAAACCTAACAAATACTCTTTATCAAGTCAAACTCTTCAAACAGTAACCACATAGAACCTCAGAGAACCATAGCGTTGATTCCTCCAGAGAACAGATATGACCAACTCTGGCCCCATTTGCTTAAAAATTTATTTATTGGTGCATACAGAACTGGGGTACAGGCCAGAGGTGCTGGGGCAGTGAGAGGATTCATCAGAGACAGAGTGGGGGGCAGAACAGGCAGACTGATGAAGTACACTGCTGAGGGACGCAGTGGGCGGGTCAGGAGAGGTCTGCTGCACCCTGTGGGTCACTCCGGGGCTGGGGATCAAACTTGTGCTGAAGCGGCTGCAGCCAGCTTCATAGTGCTGTGCTTTAAATGTCTGACCCCATTTTTTGTAAATAAAGTTTTGTTGAAGCTGGCCACACGCATTGCTTGGTTAGAACATTGTTTCCATAGAAGCGGCAAAGTCAAATATTTACTACCTGGCCCTTTGAGAGAAAACATGCAGTCCATCTGGGTGAGGAGCAGACAGGAAAGAAAATACAGACATTTAAATTTTCAGAGTATAGTTTTTGTATTTCCTGTCTGTGACTTATATTTATACCTGTTACATCCATGGGTGAGCAGAATTAGCCTGCTGTTGGGTGGAGTCTGGGCTCAGGTGTTCCCTGCGTCTCACTCACTCACGAAACCGTGGTCTCCACGTGACAGGGCTCACGTGCATGTGAGCCAGCTGCCCACAAAGAGGGGTTTCCACACGTGTGTCGAGCGTGGGACATGTCCTCGCTTAACCCGTAGGTTCTCGGAAAGTGCGACTTTAAGCAAAAAGATGTGTAGTGAAAGCAGGTCTTGCTCACCATCAGCGGGGGCTGTGTTTTTCCCTCACTGATGGTATAAGGAAATGACATTGACCTAAAGGACATTCACTGAGGACCCAGAAGACTAGAGGGACCCAGCCATCCCAGGACAAAACCCTTGGGTTGCTTATCTCTTTATTGGAAGCATTTCTGCAAAGAAAGAAGACATTAGTCGGGAAAGCCCAGGGATTTTTTTTTTTTTTTTAGCTGAGATTAGTTCCATCTTAAATACATCACCAATTTTCTGCAACCAAATTGTGCTTTCAGCAGTTTCCGTAGGCCTGCAAAATTAGCATAATGTATAGATTTGCCATTTGGTTAAATTAAACTTTGCATAATATGTTGGGGGGACATCTTGGAGCTGAGTAGATTTGAGGATGCACTGAAAGCTATCAACCTATTTTCATTTCAAATTGATGTTTAAGTTGGCCTTGATTTCTGAGTGTTTAAGGAAATTAAAGAAAAGCAGAAAGCGAAGAGGTGGTGAGCAGAAAGCTGTAGGTGAAACCCCTGGAGAGAGAAAGGGGGTACCGGCCAGAGGGTTGTGTGGTACATCGGGCTGCCTAAGACGTCTTCAGAGCCTGAGATAGAGGCAGCGGCGAGTTTGGGGGAACTTGACATGGAGGCTTATGCTGCTTTGCACCTGAGGATGAAGGAAAGAGGGGACTGCTTACTCAGTGGCACTCAGCAGGCAGGTGAGGAGGTGTCACTGACAATGCCCTGGACACCTGCCCCAGGGCTTCCCAATCAGCAAGGGGAAGAGTAAAGATCTGAAGTTGTCCAGACACCAGCATGGAATAAGGGCACCGCCTTTAAAAGGAGAGCTGGGAGCAGTGGGGAGCCAGGAGAGGTCTGCTGTGCCCTGTGGGTCAGCTCCCTGGGTGGGGATTGAACTCAGGCTGCAGCAGCTGTGGGCAGCTTCACAGTGCCGTGCTTTAACCTGTTGTGCCACCAGGGAGAATCCAAAAAAATATATATTTTAATGGTCAATGAACAAGCGATAGAGTCAGGAAAGAGGCAGAGAGCGCACTTTTCCTGCAGCGTGTTTAAGGACACAGAAGCAGGTAGCGAGCGAGGAAGAGAGCTCTTCCAGAAACAACTCAGCTTGATCTTGGACTTCTCGGCCTGCAGAGCTCTAAGAAGTAAGTGTCCATTGCCTGGGCCTCCCAGATGATGGGATTTTGCTACAGCAGCCCTTTGTGGACTAACACAGACATGTGGCAGCCCATCGCCTTAACTGATGTGTTGAACACTGACTGTGTGACCCCTTGGGTGCTCAACCTATATTTTCAAAGTCTAAAATACAGCAGACGCTTTTGGAGTCAGTCATCCTCTGTCCCCCAGCCCTTCTCCTTTCCAAGGAATTTCATCATTTCAGCAGAGCATTGAATTTATTGGAGCCGAGGGAGATGTGATGCATTTCCCAAATCTGTGTCACCTCACTGTGGAATCAGCCCCGCTGAGCTAGAAGGAGGCATTAACTACATCCAAAGCTGTGTGATTAACTTATTTGTTTGCCTACAGAGCTAAAATGAAAACGCAGGAAGCTGAGTGGATCTTCGCGAGCCCCGTTTTGAAGTAGGCCTGTGTGCAAACCCGAGACTTGGGTTTTAATTCACATTCCCAGGGCTTACCATTATTATTATGTTTAATGGAAAGTAACTTTGTGCAATCTTTGCTCCATTTTAAATGGAGAATATGCAATATTGTCTAACGCAGAGTCTGAAGTTGATTTAGTATGCATGATTTTCTCTCCACCCCGCGCCCTGCTTCTTTGTACACATTCAATATAGTTACATTTTTGCTTAGAACATATATATTTTCCCCCTGAACTTTTCTCGATTGCTTTTTTATCAGGTTTACAAATCAAATCAAATAGGTATATTGCAGAGCTCTGTGATATTATTTTCTGAGCTTATAGTACAATGTATTGAATTATGCCAGTCCCTGCTCTCTTCCCGCCTTTCTCTCCAGATTGAGAGAGAGAGAACATGGACCCTGTAAATTCACTTGGCGCCCAGCATTACTGGCTAAATCAAGACCGCTATTCAGGCTGCAAGAAGAGACAGAGCGAGTGTTCGTTACACAAATCAATTTGGTCCAAAGTACATCGCAGTGGGTACTCAACCATCGCTCACATAATATTGTCAACTTAATCAAATAATGCCTCGAAGACACTCACCAGCTTTTCTCTCTGAGAAATAACTTGATTGGTGGAGGAGGGAGCAGCAGCTGGCTATTCAAAAGTACACTTTTTATTTATCACCGTTAAGGGCTTTGTGCGTACGGGGCGGGCGTCTGTAGCAGAGGGGAGATGCTGCATATTCAACGGAGGAGCGGGAGAACTGAGGCTGCACCAGCGGCCGGTGTTGGGTGTTGGGTGCAGCACCATGGTGGCAGGTTGAGGATGCTCGGGGGTGAAGATGCTGGGAGCCAAGGGGCCTCCTGGAATGACTCCATATTTTCTAAGGCCCTACTATGCACCATCGTAAAGAGCATTGGAACGCATTTGATGCAGTGTCTGTAGGATATTCATATTCTGGTAGATCAGACATGCAAATAAATGCGTGATAAAAGATTGTAATAAAAAATATAGTGGCTGGCCCTCCCTGGTGGTGCAGTAGGTTACAGCGCAGCACTGAGAAACTAGAGCCACTTCCTCATGAGTTCGATTTCCGCCTGCCCCGGAGGTGACCACATGGCGCGGCAGACCTCTCCTGACCAGCCTGCTGCTCCCTCAGCAGTGTACTTCATAGACCTGCCTGTTCTGCTCCCCACTCTGTCTCTGGTGAAGCCTCTCACCGCCCCTGAGCCTCTGGCATGTACCCCAGTTCTGTATGAACACATAAATCTTTAATATATGCTCAACTATGAGGATGTAGGTACCAGAGCAGGCATCTGAAGCCACCTGCTTGGGTGGGCTTGTTCGTTTGTTTGGTTGCGTGGTTGGTTGAGTAGGTGGGTGGATGGGAGCATGGGTGACTGGTTGGATGGGCAGTTGAGTGTTTGGGTGCTGGACACACGGGTGGGTGGCTGTGAAAGGACCACACTGTGACGATGAGACATGGGCAGCTAGAATTTGAGTGAATCTATTGTGCTGACAAGAGCTTCATGGTTCCCCACTAGTACTTGCTGTCCTCAGATTCCCCAGAACATCTTCACCTTGACCTCAGGGTTCTGTGGAGTCTGGGAATTGCAGGTAGTCTAACTCCAGCCCCCGGCTCTTCCACCTCCGAGCTGTGTGAATTTGGTCAGGTCCATTGAACTCATCTTCCAAATAGTTAGGACACTTGAGAGGAGGAGGTAAAGAAAACGCCTAGCAAGATGCCAAGCCACAGTGGCACCTCAGAAAGCTTGTACTTCAGCCCCTATCCCAGACTCTGCAGCCAGTTCCACACTTGTCGGGAGCAGGTAGCAGTCAGCGTCCCTTGTGTGCGTTCAGGCACTTCTACAGCAAAGGTTCTCAGCCAAGGGCCTTGGACATCCAGGTGTTCCTCGGGGAGGTCTTCTGAGATGGCACACTGGATTCATTAAGGTGTATGTGCGTGGATGTCCCCCGCAGGAGCAGGCTCATCACCCTCATAAAAACTTGAATGTCTCCATGCACCATGGAAAAGGGCGAGGAGCCTTTGGGGGTGGAGGGATTCTGCTTAACAGTCGTAATATTGAAAATAGCAGCAGAATTAGAGCAGCCATGGGCAAGCCATGCTCACCCCATACCCGTGATGCATCACGTTCTTACAGTATCAGGCGAAGAATTCACTGTTGTCACAAACTTATTTTACAAAATTATTCATTTGAAACTGAGATACAGTGAATACCAAGTGCCCCATATCACTGCTCTAGGGAAGCTATTTTCTTTCTCCATTTCTCTTTCTTCTCTTGAAACCCATTGTGCACTCCCTCCGCACAAAGCACCATCTTTATATAGTACCTGGGGACATTCTGTGCCCATGCCACTAATGAGGGGGTGCCTTAGCCACGACCAACACCATGGACTGGTGTCCCCTGGACACAGTATGTCATCTTTCAGTTCTGACACAGAGCCATCAGAAGTCTCAACAGTCCAATGAAATGTCTTCAGATGGCATTTCCCTGCAAAGCCCTGGAGAGGATCCCTCCCCTTGCTTTTCTGCATTCTAGAAGGAGCCCTTGTTCTTCACCTTAAGGTCTGATCCTCCAATGCCAACGTCTACAGTGAAGCGCTGAGTCTTCTCGGTCACGTCGCTGTCTCCCTCTTCCCTTCTAGGGAGCCTGAGACTCCCCTGGGTCCCCTGGGTAATCTGTATCCTCTCCCTAGTGCAGGATCAGCTGATTAGCAGCCATCGTTCCACCTGTATTCAGTCCCCCAGTGTGTAAAGTATCGATTCACAGATTCCGGGCATTGGACATAAGTGTTGTGACGGGGGTGTGGGTGGGGTGGTCATTCACGTCACAGGTTCCTCTCAAGCCCTTGGGATGTGGCTGGTGTGAATAAGGAATCAAATTTTTAATTTGACTCAAACAGTGCTACTTGATTCCGTTATTTAGTTGTGGATGTGTTTTGAAACTCTCAAATACTCACCTGTCAATTTTTCAAATTCTAAATGCCAATCAGGTATTTCCAGCAAAGATCTGGTGCCCCTATTGAGAAATGCAGCCTGAGTGCAAATTATACACAAGATTTCAAAGATGTTGTTGAAAAAAAAAGGTAAAAGATCCTTTACAGTGACTACATACTGAAATAATATGTTTGATAGTTAGGTTAAAATCAATACATTCTTAAAATGAATTCCTCATATCTATACTTTTGGGGGATGAAACTTCTAGAAGTTTAAAAAAGCCGTGTGTGGCTTCTATTTCTTTTCGTGGGACGGGACTGCTGTCCAGCGCTCCTACACCGCCCTTGAACTAGCACTGTGTTGTGAGGACTTGCATTTTAATTGCATCATGCAGGGGCGGAAAAAGACTTTCCCTTCTAAGCTTCTAGGCTCTTGGCAGAGTCCTCCTTCCCAGCTGTCACGAAAGATAGATTAGCAGGAGAAAATGGACAGAGGTTTGCTAACATGCATATCTGTATGTGGGGGAGAAATGCGACAACTGAACAGCTTCCCAGCGAGGCCAAGTCCCCGCCTGAAGCCCCGCGTCCAGCCAGAGGCAGCCGTCTCCACTGCCGAGTCTCTAGACCCTGCAGATAAGTCAGTGGTAGGCGCTCGTCACCCTTGCTTGCCAAGGGAGACAGTGCGGCTCCGGTGGGTGAAGGAGCTAGACGGGCCTGGCTCACGAACATGCACATCCCGGCTTCACGTCCCTGCCTGGATTCCCGCTGGAGTCCCTCCACCCTGAGGAGGCTTAGTGAGCACCGCAAGGTGGAGCTCGGGGGAGCCGACGCTCCGGAGGGGGCACCCAGGCCCTGCCCCCAGGGAAAGGTGCGTTCTCTCCTCTCTGAGTCTTGTTGGATTGGTGGATATCAGACCTCATTCCAGCAGGATTAACTGTCAGTTGTTCAGAGCCATTCACCGAGTTAGGGGTGATGGTAGCGGAGGGAGCCCCAGGGTTCGTTGCAAGGTCTTTGTGGGAGCACTAAGTGATCTTCAGGAGATCAGCTACTGGTGGTGTTTTCTTTACATTTTTTTTTAAAGATCAATTTATTTATGCACACAGAACTGGCGCACAGGCCAGAGGTGCAGGGGCAGCGAGAGGCTTCCCCAGAGCCAGAGCGGCAGCAGAACAGGCAGACTGGCAAGCACACTGCTGAGGGGAGCAGCGGGCGGTCAGGAGAGGTCTGCCGCGCCATGTGGGTCACCTCCGGGGTGGGGATCGAACTCGTGCTGAAGTGGCTTTAGCTTCCTACTGCTGTGCTTCAACCCGCTGCACCACCAAGGAGGGCCCTTTTTACATTTCTAACCCACAGCAGCGATGTCTGGGGACTTGGTTTATTAGGAAAAATTTGGTGGCTCACACCCCGCCTCCTCATAGCACCTGCAGACAAGGCCCAGGAAATCTGGCTTTGCCATCCTCAGAGCTTCTGTGGGGGCCTTGGCCAGGGCTGCCTGAACAGCCAGCTCTCTTGGGGAATGGGCTTCCCAACCCCTGGGGACCTGCCTGCTTTCCTGTGTGACCCAGTGTGTCATCGGCCTGAGAAATACAGGACAGAGCCGGCGGCCATGAACGGCGGCCACAGGAGAATAGGACCTGGGTGACTGCAGCCTCTCCATTTGCCATCAGATCCTGTCTGGTCTCCCAAACACACTGCTGAGGGGCCTCGCCCGTCCGGCTGGGGCTCACCCTGGCGCTCAGATGACTTGCAAAGGGATGAACCAAGAGTCTCCCAGCCGGCAATTCCCACAGAGCCTGGACATGCAGGCGCCGCCGATGAGGTGGCCACTGCCCGGAGCCAGTGCGCTGCGAGCTGTCCGTGCCGTCGCTTGTCACCCCGTTTACGTTTATCTTAGAACTTCCACTCGGGCTCTGCCATAGCTGCAAAGATCTCAGGACTAGTTGGTCCATGTGTGCAGGGTGCGGGGCTGGGCTCTGGCAGCCTGCTGAGAGAGTGGGTGGCCTTGGGGGCTGGTGGCTGCCCCTCAGCCCAGCTGCCTCCAGGGCAGGTGTGGAGAGGGGACTGCTCCCCTGCGCTGGCAGAGGGGAGACTCAAGTCTCCCTTCTTGGGGCTCGTTCTGGGCTCCCCGGCAGGGGCCTTCTTGCTGCTTCTGTCCTGGGCTTGAGACCCACCATTTGGAGGACCCCCTGTCCTCTCAGTGGCTGGACGTCCACCCCCTCCTTGCTCACAGCTCCTCATGCTCATGCCGGGTGGTGGCTGCATTGTTGAGGGGACCACAGGGAGCCACAGGGCAGCCTCCAAAAATTAGGTCCTCGTCCTGACCTTCGTACCCCGCACAGGTGACCTCATTTGGAAAAAGGGTCTGCAGATCTCCCAAGGGTCACCCTGATTTCTTGAGGCTGGAGTCAGTGAGGAGCATCCACGGAAGAAACAGGCGGTGGGGGCCTGAGTGTCGACCCACGGAGGGGGGAGGTGGAGGCAGAGGCGGGAGCGACGCAGCCTCAGGCTCAGGGGCCAGCAGGGGCTGGAGAGGCAGGTGGACCCTCCCGGCACCTCCCGGGGGAGCTCGGGCCTGGGCAGGGCCTGCTGCCTGTGGACACAGGGCAGGAAACACGCCGGTGGCCTTCAGTCATCACGTTAGTGGCAGATGCTCAGGACGCCGAGACAGGACGTGGATCATGGGTGTTTTCTGAATATATTTTTCTTGCAAGTTTTCAGAGAAGGGGCGTGCGGCGGAGGCCGGCCTTGGTGTCCATGAGCGCTTGCTCCCCTCGAGGGGATCGTCGGCCCATTTCCTTTTTTGTTTTTCCACTTCTTGTTTGACTTCCGGCCCCTCAACTTCATCTTCTGTCCTTTCCTCCCCGTCCTCCCACGACGTCCAGTCCATCTTCGTTTGTCCACTCTGCGTCATCTCTAAATAATGTGTTAGGCACACAGGTGACCCGACCTAATGATTGGTGGGCATTGGTACATACACGCATGCTACAAAATGATTAATTGAGCGTTGTGTGTTTTTATCAAAGGAAACAATGCAGATTTCTCCAAAGTCCTGTTTGACTAAAGATGATTAATTTTAATTTTCACACGAGCGGCATAATGCTATTAATCATTTAATATGTTTAATCATAATCTCTGTAATTCCTAATTAAGTTTATTAAATGGAAACATCCAGCAGTTATGCACAAATCCAACTCTAAGTCTCCTTCTTGGGATGAGAAGGAGTTGGCTTTAATTTGCATTGGAGAAGCAACTTCTAACACAAGGGGGAACATGGGCTGGAAACTCGGGGTGCAGAATGCTGCTTCTGCCACTTAGCACCGCGTGAGCAGGCTGGGCCCCCAACCCCTCTGAAGGTTCAAGGCCATCTCACCCACGGACATGGAGCAGACCTCTTGTTAAGAGCACAGAAACACCGTTCCTGCTCCAGAAGGTCCCAGGGTTACGTTCTTGTCCTTTGACCATTACTTGAACCCCACATCTGTGACGCATCATCCACGCCCCCCCTCCTACGTCCTTTCCTCCAGGATCCTCTGCCCACACCCCGCGAGATCTGCACGGGCCTGTGTCCTCTGTCCGCAGGACTCAGCCTCTCTGGTACCCCTGCGCTGACCCTCCGAGTGTCCTCTGAGCCGTCAGGATGGAACATCCACTCCTGCTTTGCACACTTGACCTTCCTGAGTGACCCTGTCTGCAGCCTGACCCCGCGCTCCTCCTAGGGCCACTAAGGTCCACACACACTCAGAATCCAGAACGTTCTATCACCCCTCTGCCTTGCTTTCCCCTCCTCTGCACTGGCCCTGCCCTGCTCTTAGTTTAGACAGCTCCCTCAGGACTGGCCAGCCTGCAGCACGTCCAGCTGCCGGTCCTGCAGCCCAGCCAGCCGACCCCTGGCTGCTGCTCAGCCAGCCTCCGACCCAGGCTGGTCCCAGCACCAAACAGTTGGTGCTGTTGCTTTCCAAGTGCCGCTAGGCTGGGGGCGTGTGTGGTGTGGAGGCCTGATATGTGGTGGCCTCACATTTGAAAGCCTGAGAGGTCAGCCTGATGCCAAGCCAGCTCGGGAGAGCAGCACGGCCGGGGGGTGCTAGGAAGAAGAATGCCAGCAGAATCCGACAATGACTACTGGCTGCAAGAAAGTCGCTAATTATATATATTTCACTTTGTGAGATTGTCTGTTTCTCTGTCTTTATTATTTTACACCCGGCTGCCTGGCTTGATAGCTTTGTCCCAGTTATATGTTTCTGAATTGCTTACAAATGGGTGAAAACAGTTCCTGGCTGGTACAGGGGACAGCGCGGACCTCTTGGTGGTGGGGAGCGGCCGCCGGCTGGAGGGGGCCCCACCTGCAGGCAGTGCATGCTAATTGCAGAGAAAGTGTTTGGAAATGAGAATCCCGAAATGTTGGACCGTCGACCTGGGAGTGTGGCCATTGGCGAGTGGTGATAGTGATACCAAAGGGTGCTGTGACTTTGCTTCTAGTTCCTTCCCCTATGTGGGTTTCAGCAGGTTCTCCAGAATTTTATGGGGGGTAGAGGCTGGTTGTATGCCAACACAATCCAGTAGAAGTTGACCTGGACAGAGACAGAGATGTTTCTCTCTCTGCATTGTCCTATACAGAAGCCACTGGCCGCATGAGGCTGTGAGCCCGTTTGGCTAGTGTGAACAAAGAACTGGATTTTACACTGCATTTCACTTGAATTTCAACAGCCACGTGTGTTCAGCTCAACAGTACAGGTCTGTGCAATCCAAAAACAGTTAAAACCTTGGAAAAATGTCAATCAGATGGTGACTTGCACTGCAGAATACCAGATAACTGTCCCCAGTATATTAATATATGTGCTAACAACTTACATACAAAGCCACGGCAGTCAAGTAGGGCTGCGTTAAGGTTTCAGACGGCCTTGACTAAGGGGCCCACGGTTCCATCCATTTCATCAGTGGCATCCCTGGCCAGCGAGACGCCTTCTGGCTGCCTGTTAGAACTTCCCCTGCCCCCTCCACTCCAGCTCGCTCCTCCCTTTGCTCTGTGATCTCTGTGGTACCGTCCACTTCTGTCAGCTCTGCGTTTTGGGGGGGCTTCTTGCTGTCAAACCCCCCTCGAGGATTACGCTGCACAGGACGAGGCCTTGTGCCTGCTTGGCTCACTGCTAAACCCCAGCGCCGTGATGGCTACCTGAGTGAGTGACCCGGCAGGCCTTCCTGGTCCTCCTTCCTTCGTTCCTGCCTCTTGGGGAAGCAAATGCATATTGGACAGAGCCTCAGCGTCCACTCAGTGTCTTTGCTTTGCTCTTGCTCTTTTAGCAGACAGATGACGCAGCACCGACGGATGGCCAGCCCCAGACACAGCCTTCTGAAAACACGGAAAATAAGTCCCAGCCCAAGCGGCTGCACGTCTCCAATATCCCATTCAGGTTCCGGGATCCGGACCTCCGACAAATGTTTGGCGTAAGTACAGCCTCTGCCCTCGGCAGTGCCCACTCTGGGGCCCCCAGAGTCCTTCCTTCTCTCCTCGTGTAAGCTGTTAGAACTAGGAACACCAAGATGAGCTGTTTGCATAAAGGCACACGGCATTTTAAATCCTAGCCCGTGGGCTTGTTCTGGCTTGGAGTCCCTTTATGATTTTGGTGTAAATTTTCATGCATGTTTCCACTTTGCCAAGTGGTCTTCTGGCTAGAAACTTGAATGTGAAATGGAAGAGAAACTGCCAGTGGAATAGAGCCCAGGGGTGACCCCAGCTGCCATGGCCCTGCAGAGGTGGATGGTATGGACTCTGTCCGGTCTCCATTGTGGGTTGACTCTGTCCGGTCTCCATTGTGGTCCGCCAGACCCTGGCACTGACCAGTGCCGCCTCTTCCAGGTCTTGTGCTTTCCCAGGCACTCTGCAGGTAGGGATCAGAGGCACTTGTAGCGAATAACTAGTTCTGGAGGCAGCTTCATTAAGCAAAACAGAACAAGAACCCTACAGATCTCTCAGTCTGCCTTGCATCCTGCCCTAGACGCCAACCCGAACCCGTGGTGATATCGATGCCGCAGTGACAGCGACTCAGCACCGTTCAGTGCAGACAGGGCCCAGCCCAGAGAGGGAAATGGCGGGGAGCTGGCTTCATGGACCATCAGGCTCCTGCTCTCTTTCTGGATGATACTGGCGCCGTACCCGTGGGGAGGGATGAGCTTGCCATGCTTTGGGCTCTGCTCCACCACAGGACAGAGCTGGATGAGGCTTGATATCATTCCTTTTGGCAAATGCATTCAGCCCATTTGCCAGTGACCTCCCAGCACTGAAGGGAAGTAGCTACAGAACAAGAAATGATGAAAAGCACTACATCCTTAACATTTGACGTAGAGTCAAGGTTGGCTGCCAGGAGGTTCTTCTTCCAAGAGTTTGTCGACAGATGCAAATATTACAAAAGGAACCAGCAGAGATCCAACTTTAATGTCTAGTTCTGGGCCAAGTCAAGCTCCCCTTGATGAGCCGGGGACAAGGTGGGGAGCCGTGGGGGGTAGCATTGGGTCATTGTTCCTTGATTGTGCAATGAGCCACCTTTTATTTCTTTCACATGCATGATGTTTATCAAGTATGCAGCTGACATGAAGGCAGAACAAAGCATCCTAATATTTAAGATACTCACACTTGAATGCTGACATTTCCGAAGAAAAGGTCAACATCTGCACTTTTATCTCTCTCATTTGGTAATAACCTTGAGCTGAGCCCTCTCTCACTCTTGCAGAGCAGAGATACCCTCGGGCACTTTTAGGTCAGAGATGCCTTTGAAAAGTGCAGAGCATTCAAAGTTAGAGTCGAGGTTAAGTGTGTGGAAAGCACTGAGACCAGGTTTGAGTGATGGGGAACCGGAGGGACTGGATTCCTTTGGCCATAGCCGGTTACACAGACGTCTTGCTCCTCGGTCTGTCTGGACTTATCAAGTGTCACTGGGAGCTCGGCTTTGAATCTGGTTCTCTTAATGACCACAGTGTCGCTCATTACAGTGGACCCCGACTCCCTCCTGGGAGGACGCTCTGCCCTGCCGGTTGTCTTGGTTACCTGGAAGGAAGGGAGGGCTCCCCACTAAGTCAGGCAGGCTGGCCATGTGCTCACAGCTCACTCTCCAAGAGCACCCTGCCTGCATCGCTCCTGGACCTCGTGATTCTTATAGAGGGGACTCAGAGAACAATCGTGCCAAAGATCACACTCCCAGTGGTCAGGACTTAATCAAAATCTGCTGGTTTCAGAGCCACTTCCTGTAAAAGTCAAAATTTCCAAGCAGCTGACAAGATGTCGATTTGACAAGATGATGGATGCACTTAGTACCTCTCAATTAGGGAAATGCAGCAGGCACTCAGGACCAACAGCAGCTGCGCCCACTCTCACAAGGATGCAAGATTTGTTCCTGGGTGTTGCCCTTAAAGGGCCTGGCACAGGTGAATTCCTGCACCCTGCAATAACTCAGAGGCCGCCTCGGTTTCCCACCACCACTGAGGAGACAGGGTCGGATCACAGAGAAGCTGCCCTTCCTGGTCACACACCGCAGCAGCCACAAACCCGTTCTGAGGAGCTTTTAGTGGCGCGAATCCCGCTGAAGGCGTCAGGTCCATACGTGATGGGCCCCTACACGCCAGTGGAGGGAGGGAGTCGGGGTGGCTGCCCTTCGGGGTCATCGTTGCTGTGCGAAGTGGCACTGCAATGCCACTGGGTACTTCTTGCATCGCTTGCACCCGAGAGACCTTCTCTCTTCCTGTGTAATATGTCACTGTCCTTCAAGGAGGGCCAATGCAGAGAAGACCCTCCAAGACCCGTGTGGCTTTGTCTCCCACCCCCGACAAAACAAGGCAGAATGCCTCCTTTCTCAAGTGCTACTGCCCAGCAGTGTTCACACCGAGCCTGTGACCTGCAAACCCCCAGCCGTGAGGCCCACACACCCCCGGCAGCCCAGCGGGCCCCACCCCGCCCCACTCTCTGCTTTTACCTGTAGCTCCAGCAGCCTGTTCTCTCTCCACCAGGCACTTCAGTCTTCCCCTCCTCCCACTTTCAAGTATTACTTCCAGACTTCGGTACAAACTCACCTAGGTCATCTTAGATTTCCTTTTCTTTCTTTGTCTTTCTTTTAAAACGAACCTCCCTTGGTCTAAAGTTATGAGGTCACCTTGCCCAAGCAGAAGCTGGCGTCTTTAAAACCCCAGTGGGGTGTGAGAAGGTGGGTCTGTCCTACGACGAAGGGTTTTGTTTCTGCAGGGTTCAGGAGAGGGAGGTGGCTCTGGGCCACCTTCTTCTCGTCGGAGCTGGGGGTGTCGAGCCGGGCACATCTGCTCCCTGTACTCTCCACATCTCGATGGGCCCGTGAAAGGGATGCTGGCTGCATACTTGGTTAGGAGGCCTCCTGAGCCTGATATTTAAAGCTGGGCTCTCTGGACTTGGGGGAACACATCCAGGCCACCAAGCAATAGACTACATTGTAGAATCGTTTCTGGAAATATCTGTTCCAGGAGCACACTTTCAGATTTGGCTCACTCTTGTTGATGGCACAGCCTCACTTCGGTCATCAATGCGCAGGCCCCCTGGCCATGAGCTGGACCCTCTACCAAAGTCTACTTATTGTCACCAAAAAAGCAAATCAGGTGACTTTCAGAACATGGGAAAGCAGGCTTCATGAGTGACCTTTTGGCAATAAATTCGAGTAAGATGCCATCAATGTCAAGGCTGAAGTCCTGCGGACTGTGATCTTATGAAGGCACCTGGTGGAGGCCTCCTGTTTCTGCACCCAGAAAACTGAGACCATGCCTGGCCACGGCCCCAGCCCAGTCCTGAGCCAACCTGACTTCCGTGCCTCCTGCTGTAGCCACTGAACATCTTTTCACAGTTTTTCAGAGAAACATTATCTGATCTGAAGGTGTTGAAGAACACCTGGCACTTGCTTGCTCAGGTGCACGCCCCTCAGCTCCCAGACCCTGTTCCTGACACAGTGACAGGGACACCTCGCGGCTTCTGAGGTATTGGAAGCCCTGAACGTCGGTGTTGAGCAAACAAACGCGAGAAGTCTGCGAATGAGTCGTGTCTATTTAAATTGAAAATGTGCCAGCTGTGTTTACATCATTAGTACCCAACTTCCCAATTAAACTGTTGATACTATAAATATAGTACACAACTGTCTTCAAAATGGGCTACGTCAGCATTCTTCTTACGGCTGTTTGCACAGGCTGGAGAACGTCAACCCCCCGGCAGCCCCCAAAGGCCAACATTTGCGACCACATCAGGGCAGATGGTGACATCGTTTCTTTTTAGGGAAGGACTCAGGCTAAGATGGTTTATTTGGGGGTTCTCTCCCAGCAGATCTCATTTTAAGGCGCGTGTGTTTGCGTTGACACTTTTGACAAGGTTCCGCCAGGAACACTGTCTTTGTGGTTTTGGAAGAAGTTCTTTGAGAGTTTCTCTCATCATGAATAGGTGCTTCCAGACCCTCATCCCTGAATAAATAGGGTGGCCTCTGCATCGGCTGAATATTCTAAGGAAGCCACGCAGCAGGGACTGCTTCTGAGAGGCTCATGAAGCCGAGGGCTTCCCACCTGCCCCCCACCCACCCCTCAGCCTGCAGTGAAAGCCAATTCATCTTGAATGGCAAATCCTTCATTTCCCAAATCTGTATGGCTTCTTCTACTACTGCTAGTGATTTTCTGGGCACCTGAGATGATCTGTAGAAAAATATTCTCATGACCCAGAGAATGCTGGAGGGCCCCCATTGCAGGGTAAGCAGGCGAAGGCCTCGCTGCGTCGGCGGCTGGTGGAACCCTCTCGACCTGCTGTCTCATCTGCTGGCAGAGCTGTCTCTTCCTGACTCCTTCAACCCTTCACCTTCTCTGTAAAGGAGACACTTCTGCTCACCAGGAAAAAGCGAAGCCTGCCACCCCCTGGCAGAGGACATTCCTGAGAGGGCACATTTCTATAGCACGGGGGGGATGGCAGCTGCAGATCTGTCTCCTAGCAGGATCTTCCTCACCCTGAGAGTTTCCAGCTCTGAGATGTGACTGAAGAAGGCAGGCTTCCTCCCATCTAGACTCACTTGTAAGTTCCAGAAGATGGCCTGTGGTTCCAGATACTTCTTTTTCTTAGATGTTAGGAGAACCCTCCGGGATGGCCTGTTGGAGGCCCTGAGGTCAGGCGAGTGTCCCCGACTCCGTGTTCCATCCATTCCTTTTCGGTTGAGCCCCCCTCCCAGTCTCTGTCTTCTGCTGCATAGAGTGCTTGATGCTTCTCACCCAGGGGAGAGAGACAGAGTACAGCATCTCCTAGGGTAATAAAGGATGCAATAAAAATGCAGGCTGCAAAGGCTTAAAAAAAAGGAAAAAGGGGATGGAAATATGACTTTGTTTGTTCTTTTTATTTTTTTTTTTAATCACCCAAACGAGCATTGGCTCTTATTCCACATCAGGGTAAGATTTCCAGCCTATTTTTCCTAGACCACGTCACTTGCTTCTGCCACCCCCTCCCACTTGCAATTCAGTAGAACAGACCACATTCAATCCGTGCCCTCTGCTTCCTGTGATCTAAGAAAGTGGACCGATTCCAACACCAGAGAAAAGGATTTGGGATTATCAAATGCTCCTGCTTTGGAGGACATCTGATAACACCCCCCCTTTTTTTGCAAGTGTGAATCAAGCATTACTTGAGGTTCACTTCTCATCCGAGCTAGTTTAGCAAATTTGAAAAAAAGATAAGACACAGTAGCTGAATTTGAATTGTAGGTAACAAATATTTAATGAATAAAATCTGTTTCAAGTACTACACGAGGCAGAGGAACCCCTGGACTTTCTCCCTCCGGGGCACCTGTACGTCACCTGGCGGCCAGTTGCACTCTCAGACCTCCCTTCTAGAGTCTATGGAGCTGCCTTCACTTTCCTTCCTCATCTGTTTATGCTAATTGCTGGAAGTCTCTGTGTTTGCTTAACAGTGTGGAGACCCTTCCAGAGCAGCACATCTCAGCCTGAGGACAAGCTCAGCTGTGCTGCTGCCTTTTGAGTGATGGGCTCTCGGTGGGGAACCTCGCTTTTCTACCTTTGCGTTTTATTCTCCTCTGTGGCCTGGCTCCCGGCTTTGGTGGCATGGGAGCCAAAGTCCTCACCCTCGTACTCTAGCTGAACCTTCGGCCATCAACATCCCACTTCACCCATGGCCGCTGTGGTAGCCAGTGAGGGTGAGTGTCCACACCAGTCACTTACGACCTTTGCAGCTCAGTGCCTGGGAAAGCAGCCACACCCAGGAAGCAAAGGAGCCCAGAACCAACCTCTCCATGCCATACCCTGCACAGGCCTGACAATGATACCTCACCCATAACCTGGAGATGATCTCGGCCTTTGTAGTGGTAGAATCCCCTAGAATGTCCATCCTTGATTTTAGAAGCGAAAAAAAACTTCTGACTCGGGGGAGATGCCCAAATTGCACGATGTGATTTGCTCCGTTTCTCTGCCTGCTCAAACCATCTTTCTGTTTCTTTGCAGCAATTTGGTAAAATCTTAGATGTTGAAATTATTTTTAATGAGCGAGGCTCAAAGGTAAGCACTTCTTTCATTCTAGAGCCGTTAGCTTGCTATAAAGCTCTTGTGTTGTGCATAACGGGGAAACAACTGCACTGAGGGGTCACCCCCAGGGACGAGACACCTGCGTATGGACCTCAGTGTCCCACGCGCTGGGGAGTCCATGGGGTCCTCTTAGAATGGAGAAGGGGGTCATTTGAAACAGCCGTTTCCTATCTATAGTAGATCAAGTTTCCCGAGGAAAATTACCCATGCTTAAAAAATAATGTTGTTGCTACATTTTTGTTTTTCAGTGATAATTATGTTCTTTATGTTAAAAAGTGAGTTGATAGTCTCACAAGCAGGTAAATATGTGATCATTCTGTGTTAATAAAGTGCAGTTCTTTTCCTGGGTTGTAGGGTTGTAGGGGAGATGTGGCATATACACCAACCTTTTGAGGATCATTTCCTTCATAAGAGTGTTAACCAATGCACTTTTTTTTTTTGCAATTTGCCATGGCTTTGAGGTTATTGTGCCTCTCCCGCCCCCCACCCAGCTCCCAGAAAACCCCCCACTTGGAAGTAGTAGTTTGCTAGAGCTAACGGCATTAGTAAAAACCAGGACTGGTAGGGACAGATCCAGCATTTTCAAAATGGAAATAGGTTGGCAGAGAAAAAAGTTAAAAATCAAAAAAACTTTTCCCAAACATCCTCCAGTGTGGCCCAGGCCCCAGTCTCAGCTCTTCCGGGATCCCTGATGTACAACTTGTGGGGTCCAGTCCTGTGTTTTAAGGAAACTTCCTGGCCTGTCCTCACATCCGGGAACATGGTACCTGCTGTTTCAGACAAAGGCCGAGGCTGCCTCTGAATGTGAGATGCCCCGTGGTGGGCCCCTCCCATGAGTGGGCTAAGTGTGCCCCCTCCTGCCTGCACACACAGAAAACCCGGCCCCCGGAATCCTCCTTGAGGGCAATGCGTGGCCTTGCTGCAGACATCGCGTGGACACAGTGATGACTGAAGGGTGGGGCTGGGCCTCCATGCAGACAGGGGAGGTGTCTGGAAACCCAGCCGCATTCCCCAATCTGGGGTTCAGGTCTCCCCGCCCCCCTGCAGGCCTCTTCACACTGTCCACACCTGGAGGGAAGTTGCTGGCTGGTGTTGCCGTCCTGTCTCCCCAGGTGATCCCCGAGAAGCCAGGATCCAGCGAGCTTCCAGGCTGGCTTTCTGCAAGGGGGCAGGGGTCGCTCTGGGGACAGCAACTCAGGCCCGTGGAGGCTTCCTTACCTGGGGAGCCTCCTCCTGCCCAAGTAGGCGTCATGCAGGCAGGTGAGATGATGCAGACTGAGCTCAGGGAAGAACGCCCTGGTGCTCTGGCTTCTTCGGCCCATCTAAGCTTGTGCTCTGCCAGAGGAGGTTCAGAAACAACCCTTTCTGTTCAGGTTCTGCCATTTGCACACCTTGCCATCGGCCCGTGACTTGAGATGCTTGACAGCCACTGTGGGCAGGAACTGACCTCCAGCCCGGAGGACAGTAAGCGAACTCTCGGCTTCTTGGATGAACATCATTGCAGAGACCACCCTCCCACCCCAAACACAGTGTGTGAAGAGCAAAAGTGCCAGGTGTACCCCACCTAAGCCCCCCCACGCCACCCCAGCGCCACCCCTGGCCTCCTGGGTTCTGGGCCACACCCAGAAGCTGGCCCAGAACGCTGGCCAGCTTTCCCTGAGCTGGAATCTGTAGCACAGTCACCTGTGAAGTTTTTTTTTTTTTTTAATTTACTTTTAATTTGCATTTTGTTTGGGAACTTTTGCCATGGGAACACACCCCCCTTTCCTTTCGGAAGCCGCATGGGGACACTAGAAGAAGATCACTTGCTATTCAGGAGGTATAATGGTGGAGCTATTTTTAAGCCTCCTTCCGTCATCCCCATGATTAGCCGCCTCTGGGGCCTCGGAACGGGACCGCTTAGGTTTGCTGCATCCAGAGAGTGACTTTGTGAAGCTGCATTTTTTAAAAAAAATTTTTTTTGATTAGGAAACATCAAAAATAGCTTCTCTCACTGGGTGCGCTCCCGGGAAGAGCCAGCTGTGCAGTGTCCAGCGGCAGCTGAGGACAGCGCTCACCCAGGGCAGCTTCCAGACATGGGGGAGGCTTTCCCGAAGAGGCCTTATTTACAGAAACACTCCCACCTTAAAGGCTGACAAACCTGAGTGATGGCGATGGTCTCATGCGCCCTTTGTGGCTGCAGGAGCAGCCCTTCTGAACTAGGAGCTCTCCGGGGTGCCGAGGCCCCGGCCAGGTTGGGAGGGTCATGCAGTGCTGGGCAGTGAGTTGGCGGTGTGCTCTGGGGGTGCTGGGGCACCCTTCGCCCATCTAGACAGCATCGATCTCATCCCGGCCATGGGCAGCATAAATAACCACAGAGAAGCAACAGAGCAAGACCACAGGGAAACCACATTTTCCAAAAAGATCTTCCAGACTTTGAAAATGGGAATTAGCCAGCATTTAGAGGTGAGAGGTCTTGTGCTTCGTTTTCCTTTGAGAAGATTGAAAAGCATTTTGTTTAGCTCTGGAGAGTTTTATTCGTGGGACGCAGCCAAACAGAGCTACTGTTCAATACACTAGGAAATCTACAGCCTGATCTTGGATGCAGTAGAGGTCTATAAGCACTGGTCTCGTGCCAAGCACTGGCCGGGTGAGTGTCCACGAGGGAGACGGAAGAGTGTCCTGTCCTCATAGATTTTCCTGAGTAGCAGGAGAGGTAGACCAGCAAGATAACAGCGGCAGAAGAGCGGTGGTGTGTAAAGCCAGGGAGAGGCTGTCCAAGGGGCAGATCGATATTGTTCGAAGGCAGGAAGGCATCTGGGAAGAAGGGGCATTTATGCAGAGAGTGAAAGATGAGTAAGAATTGGCCGGGGTGGGCAGGGAGGGAGATGTTCCTCCTGGCAGAAGGAGCAGTTCCTGGGGGGTGAGGGGAGCAGGGGGGGCGACTCCTTGCCCCATCCCCCCACCCCCCACCGCAGACAGCAGGTCTCTGCACGGGAACTGGAGCAGCTGGATGATCATCGAAAGTGAAAGTTCAGGGTACTCATCTATCCCAGATGCTCCAGAGTCTTCAGATGTAAAATGTTTTATTCACATTAGTACAAAACAGAGAAAGAGAACTTAAAAAAATAAACACAAGACCAGAAAAGCAAAAGGAAAAACCCTAGGATACAGAAAAGTCAAGAGTTTATGGTTCACAAAAGACTTTCAAAGACCAGAGATGCTGCTCTGGCATCCCCTCCGTGGCCGTCTGGGCTGAGGACAGCATGCCCTGCCCACCTCTCTGCCCCCCTTCGTGAGAGCCGGGGGTCCCCCCCAAGGCGCTTCTCCTGGCCAGGTGCAGAGTCTGTTCCTATCATGCAGGGTGCCCAGCTCCTGTGCTCTCTGGACCAGTCCGGAGGGCGCCTGCTCTACCCCTCCCTCTCTTCAAGGCTGCGATCAGAACAGATTATTTTCAGATCAGCAATTTCCTCGAGACAGAATTTCTTCCATCCAGGAGGTGGCTGGAAATTAGCTTCTGCTCACACTTGCCGGGACCCCGCTTGTTAGAACAGATACCTACAAACACTGCAGCTGGGGAGAGGGCTGTCCAGTGAACGGGCAGGAAAGGCCCTGTGGATTTGGGGATCCTATGGGGATACCCTCTTTGGAACTCATCTTTCATCCCAGCAGCTCAGGAAACAAACAAACAAACAAATGAAACAAAGGGAAAATGTCAAAAATAAAGAGATCGTGAACTGTAAGGAAAACAATCAGTACATTATCTTTGCTTCAAATCAAACTGAGGACTGAGCCCAGAGGGAGAATTTCCCTTTTAGTTTGGGGCATTTCCTTGGGATTCAGCCTCCACCGTGGCCCCTCCCCGCCCACGGGCCATCAACTAGAGCAAACTCCCCAAACTGTCTTCTGCATACCAAAGAGCTGTCATTTCCAAACTATGCCATTAACAAGTATTGTTTCAGTACCTGACATGGTCAGATCACCTAAGCAGGGTCATTTTGTTATGGAGGGTATATATATATATATATTGATCAAATAATTCAGACCAGTCCTGATCACAGATCCTCATCAAGAAAAGTGTTGCAAATAAAGATGAATTCAGCCCAGTTTCCCTAAGCAGAGAGTCCTCCTTTCCCGAATCTTGTCAAGTAGTCCTCCCCTCTAGCTTGAAGGTCTCAGCTGGTGTCCACATGGCTGGACCCCTGTTAGTGTTGAAACGTCCACTCTTAGGCAGCTCACCGGTGACATCTAAATTTCCGCCAGGCAGCCCTCAGCTGAGCAAGGGTGGGAAAGAGAGCAGAAGATAACATGCATGGAGAGTAAACTCCTGTGCTTGTCATTGATCGCTGCCCATTGCTCTCCATGTTTCCCATCCTGGTCAGTTTCCCCAAGGTGGGCTGGCGAGCCCAACACACTGCTTCAGCCCCCCTGTGAATCCTCAGAAAAGCTGGGCAAATTGACACTGGAATGGTTTCAACAGGTTGGTGTATATTTCTGAACAAGATGTACAATATTCTCAGGATGGGGGGTTAAAAATTACGTGTTCTATTTTCTGAGCTCTTCTAAGGAACAGTGTCAGGGGAGAGAAAAGGGGGTTTTGACCAGGGGATGTTCACTGGGGTTGTGTTTTCAGATTAAAATATTAAAGCCAAATATGTCAGGGCGCATGACGGTCTATTTGCTGAGATCAGTGAGCCAGAAGTGGTCAGCCTTACCGTAAATAACACGTTTCGTCAACAAAGCTGCTGTAGTTCCCACCTGTTGATGTGACAGATGACTACCGGGCTTAGAAGTTTATTCCGTGTCTGCCTATTTCCATGAATACGGTAGCCTGGGAAACTGACACAGTCAGAAGCATGTTTGTGATGGGGGGCCGGGGGAGGGGAAGAGTGAAAGCCATGGCCCAGCTCTCTGCATTGTCAGGCAATGGGGGTTTATTTCTAATTCATTTCATGTGAGTCTTTTGTTTCTTAGATCAAAGAGTTTAAGATGTATGATGAAAAAGGTCTTTCCTTTTTTTTAGGCTTCTAATTTTTATTTTCGAGAAGTTAAGGCTGTAGAATTGACACATTCCAATAACCCGACAGTTGCATGGAGGAGAGATGTCCCAAACCACGTGGCATGTCTCTGTAGGCACTGCCAGCAGATTTTGGCATTCATTGTTGGATTTCGTGCACACGTTGTATTTTCTTATTTTTTTCTTAATTTGCATGTCAAGAAAGTGGTTCCCTTTTTTTCTTTTCCTCGTTATTTCATTTTCTTCTCTGTGAAGACACTGTAAGTTTATTTTGATCTCATTTTCTTTCCGTTCGATTTATTTCCTTCTGTAGTGACATTTAGAAAGGTATTTTGGGTATCATTCTTTGAATTCTTCAGGGGTTACAGCTCACGGGTGACAGAAAAAAAATCTCGTTCACATTTGTCACTTACTTATTGCCCATTTTAGTACTCTTATAATTTCTCTAATTTGCATGTTACAGAACTGGAGCCAGGACAAGACATAGACATTAAAGCGAGAACGTTTCACGGGGTCGTTGACTGAAATAATAATCTGCATGTTGTTCTCCCTTCTCCCTCCTGCATGCAGGGATTTGGTTTCGTAACTTTCGAAAATAGTGCCGATGCGGACAGGGCGAGGGAGAAATTACACGGCACGGTGGTAGAGGGCCGTAAAATCGAGGTGCATGTTCAAAATATTTCCCTTTTCATCTTTTTTATAAATGTGTGCTTCACCCTCATCTGTTACTTCAGACGCTTCATCCTGTCTTGTGTATGTCCCTGCTCCCTTTTCATTGTTTATATATATATATTTATATATAAAAAGGAAAACTGGCCTTATTGTATTTTACTTTTACTTGTTACGTGACTCTTCTTACTGCTGAGAGGTGGATGGCAGAAGTGAGACGCAGGAAACATTAACCTGAAGGTCTTTCGTTTTGTTTTTTATTTTCCATTGTTTTCGATGCCATGGGCGCAGTAGGTTCCAAACAGCAGAGATAGTGTTGAGGAACAAAACAAAACAAAACAGAAGAGTTTCTTTTTTTTTCTTTATCTTTTTTTCTTTTTCTTTTTCTTTCCACTGCAGGGTTGATGAGAGATCCACAGTGGTGTGCAAATTAAACCAAATTGTGAAAGCGATCGCATTTGAAAGAACAAAAAAAAGAAAAAAAGAAAAAAAAAATGAGCGGTCTTTACCTTAAGCATCTCATTTTTTTTTTTTTTTTTTTTAGAAGACGGCATACGAGATGTCGAGCAGTGACTGGAGTTCAGACGTGTGCTCTTCCGATCTTCTTAGAACTTTACTAAAGATGAAACAATATTATGGTTTCTTCTTGGGCAGTCAACTATTTTTTTTTTTTTTTTTTTTTGGCTTAAGAAGCCAGCTTGGTCTGGAGTTCTCTTGTTCAGTGACTCACCAGACAGGATTTCCTGTTCACTCTCTGGCCCCTGTTTGCGCCTACTATCCGCTCAGATTCCAATCCGCCCCAGGTTTCTACCACTGGATCTCCCTCAACGTGGCCCCAGGGTCATATTTGTTAAAACTTTAAAAAAAAAACCAGTTAAAAATGCTTTAGTCTTTGGAGTAAGATGTTGCATATTTTGCCTTTCATTTCCCCCCTTCGACGATAACGCTTAGGCCCCTCACCAAACTCTCAGTAACCATGGTAACTGTATACAAACCTTGCTGGCGGTGGTGGTGAATGGTAAGTGGCAAAGTCCATCTGCCGTTTCCCGTATTTAGTGCTGATATATCTATATACATATATATATACCACGTGAATTTTTTTGACTTGTTGTATTAAGTTTTCTTGATGCTCTATTTTTTTGGATATTGGTACGCCTGTAATTGAGTGTACGTTCTAAGCTAGCCTGAGAGGCGCTGACTGTATTGAGATATGCCCCGTGCACATCTTACTCAGATTGTTAACTCCATATTGTGTTCGACAATGCACCCCTCTCCCCCTTTCGTTAGCTGTGACTTTAAAGCTTGAATGATTTTGTTAATTCTTGCGATGTCAAAGGTCTTGTTCCAAGTGTTGAATGCTAGATGTTGCTTTCCCGATGGTTCTTTACCCCAAGTGTTGCTCATGTGGTCCCTTGTCTGTCCCTTCCTTTGACATTCATGTTCCCTGTACTCCTCTCTTCTCCACTGCATGCCCCTTCATATGAACTTTATTTTACGTTTAAAAACTATTTATTGTTTCTGTGTTACCATGGAGTACACGCATGCTTTTAAATCTTCAATTATGCAGTTCCTTTTAATTTGCTTTTACTGTCTCCTTATTAAAAGTTTCGATGATATGACATTGCTTTATTGAAATGATTTGTAAGTTTAAATGGTGATGAAGTAAATGTAATTATAAAAATGTATGATTTCTGTTATGCACCTACTGCCTTTTATAAATTAAAATGCATTTATTTTTTTCTGTTCTTGTTGTTAATAAGTAATCACTGTCATAATGCATGCGACTAATGGAATGTCGGGCTCACCCTGGAATTGTGCTCACTTGAGTTTTCTATGTACGTAGGTAAATAATGCCACAGCACGCGTAATGACAAATAAAAAGACCGTCAACCCTTACACAAACGGTGAGTAGACCGGCAGGGAATCCTCTCTGCCTCTCAGTCCATTAAGTGATTTGATCGGGCATCTGTTCCCCTGAGCCACTGTCAGCCTGGCCACGGGGGCCCGCTGCTGACCGGCCACAAGGAGCCATCCGAGTCAATATGATCACTTTCACCACAAGAGGCACATTTCAGGCTAAGTGGGGTGCCCCTTTCCAGTCTTTCCAGAGTAACTCCCCGTTGTACCTGAGATACAGACTTCCTTTGAGCGTTTGTGGGTAGTTTCCTGCGTGGTGACGGTGGCCAGTGGAGGAGGACCGAGGCACGTTCCCTTCTCCCCACCACCTGGTCACCCTCCCTGAACCTCCCCAAAGCGGGACCACAGCTTGCCTCTGGCTGAGGTCTTCTCTGGCACCCCAAGACTTTGATGGTGGGAGTGAGGCAGGCAGGTTGGCCCTGAGAGCTCGCAGGGGGGCACTGAGCGGCTCCCGCAAGCTGCCCAGGGCGGAAGGGTGAGGTGGCCCCTCTCCACCCACCCAGGGGGTCGTTCAGGCTCTCCTAGAAACAATTCAAAATATATGCGAAGCGCTTAAAGATGTTTGAACATGTTGATTCTCTAACCCTCCTCAGGGTTGAGACAGAGGGGGGAAGCTGCTGCCAGGGTGGCATATGCTGGACTGGGCCAAAAACTAGAGAGAAAATAGCACAGTAATGGAAGGTCAGTGCTTTGTGGCCAGTCCTGCTCACAGATAAGCAGGATAAAGACTGACAGGTCACCTAGGGCGTGTTTGCAGCCACACTGAGGTAGTCATGTGTGCTCACGGCCCAATCACATTGGGAGAAGGGAAGATGTTTTTTTCTTTGTTTTATAAGTTTTAAAAAAGAATATAATTTTAGTACTGGCATCAGGAATGTATGGGATGTTCACAGTAGCATTTTAATGACACACAGTATGTGAAAATGCAGACTTCCTGAACAATCAGAGAGGGAAGGAGGAAGGAAGGAGGAAGGTTGGCTTAAGAAAAGGCCAATGTGTACTCCAAATAGCACAACTGCCAGCTGGCTTACTCCCCACTTAGAGGCAGTCACTAATTGAAATTATCTTTATGTTTTTACTTTTCTATTGTCATGCATATATATGTAGTATAAGTATATTGGCGGGATTCACAGCATTAGGTACCTGTTTTTATGTAAAAGGTATCATGTGCACGTTGTTTTTAATCAAATTTTATGAATCAGTATGCAGTTGTTTGGATAGTGATACAAACAGACCAAACTCACTCACTTTGGTGGTTACATAATATCCTTCAAATGGGTAGGTGGCATTATTCAGGTTATTTTTCTGTTATATACCATAGTCATAGCATTTGCTAGCTTTTTTTTTTTTTTTTTTTGGTGTCTTCTTTCTTGTGCCGAAGACTACCCATTTGACCAAGCCCATCTATTTTTATTCCAAGATGGGGTGCCATTAAACAGAAAGGCAATCCCAGTACAATAAGTCTAAGCAGAAAGCCCAAGAGAATGTTTCATTCTGCTGCTCCTTTTCCTAGTACCTGCAACCCAAGACACATCCTTAAATTGAATAGAAAATCCCCATCACAGGCTTTAAATGCCCAGTGCTGGAATGAGCAAATCTCTGGTCAATATGACATTTATACCACTTGGGTATAAATGTTCGTTTTCCAATTTGCCAGATGCCTGAAGACAAGAACCTGAAGATTCTACTTCCTCTAACCAGGAAGTAGAATTGTGCATGTGTGCACATGTGCCGTGTGTGTGTTTTCACATGCACGCATATGTGTTCATGTGTATTTGTGTGGGAAGATAATCAAGGAAAGCCAGATCTTTTTTCATCAGCCATATGTGTGCAGATTTGATTTAAAGGAGAGGTGCTGATCAGTGTCTTGCCAGGGCCTGAAAACTAGACCTGTGGGGTTTGGACACAACTCAGAATCCACACATGCAAAGCTACATCTCTGGAATGCAGACTGTGTCCAAGGTGTTAAGCATCTCGGTGCCCTGGGCTCACATGAAGCCTTACGAACAGTCCTCTTTGCTTAAAAGATGCAAAAGTTGAGACTAGGTGAAATGAAGTCATTGGTCAAGTCTTTTTGCAAAGGGGCTCAGGGGTGGTGTCTTTGTGAGGACAGGCACATCCCATGCTCCTGTCGCCGTACAGCCCTGCACTCCAAGAGTGGCCAGAGTCAACTAGCTAGCTGTGAAGTTGAAGGACACAACGAGATGTGAAGCTCCTTGTCTCCCTAGATGTTGGCATAGGTACCTCATGCCCCAGTCCAGGTAGCTATGGACGGGACTTAGTGAGGTGTGTTCCTTGCCTATATTCCTGCTTGAGATGTTGAGAGGCTTCTTCTGTCACAAGGACTGGGTATGGACCTGTGGGTGGAAGGACAGTCCCCATAGACCTGAATTGACATAAGACACAAATCTAAATCTGGAGGACATAAGATAATAGACTTCTCTAGAGGAGAAGAGATCATGGGAGACTTTTGGCTACAAAGACCAGTAGTAATTCTCCAAGTTTTTGTGCCCTGTCCTTGATTCTCAAGTAACACCACTGCAAATGCATGTTCCTGTAGATTGCATGGCACATTACTGATAATAGATGGGGATTTCTAAGATCCTTAATAAGAGTGACTATTTAAGAGAGGAGAGAATCAGAAAATGAAATGTGAGGTGGTTGATAGGGTGACTAATTTGACCAGAGCAATGAGAGCAAATACATATATCAACTCATCAGATTAGGCACCTTGAATATAAATAAATTTTAGTTGTTGATTATACCTCAATAACTCTTATAAAAAAACAAAAGGAGTCAAGACCAATACATTTATGTTGAAGTGAGAAAATTAAATGATCACTGAAATTTATTCATTAGTTACCTAATTCATCCTCGGAAGCTGTTGAGTTTTGCTTCAGCAAAATTACAAATTACTAGAGTCATCAAATTTCTAGTTAATCTTCAAATAATAAAATACAACTGCTGATGTCCACACTGCATTCATACAGTCCTTCAATCACATATCCAAGAAAAGTTTAGCAGCTGCCAAGTTTCCAGTGATGAATAGTAAGACTGGGTCCCGAATGTGAGGGTAAGCTTGGAGGGAAGACTCTCTAAGTGTGTTAATTATGTCATAGTGGGGTACAGATTCTAACTCTGGGGACATCTGAACTTGGGTTTAAGACTGTAAATGGCAGATGGAGGTGGAAAAGCCACACATCGGGACACGCCTCACAAAGATGATCTGGCAGTTTTTCCATTGCTCATTCTTCCCAAGGATACCTGCCCTCGGGGAGGAACTGGGATCTTTGGGAATTTGATATTTCTGTAAAACAAGTTCAATTTTCTCAGAGATTCCCTGCGTGTTGGAGAAGCATGGGTATTGGAAGTAGCTCTTGTTTTCTTAGCTATCTTGGGAAAGATAAAAATGAACACCAAGAACTTTGTATCAGCTCAGCTTCCCACTGTGTCTGCAACTGTGGGCAAGTTGTTTCATTCGGAAACAGAAACATACATTTTCTCAAGTGGGAACTCACAATGCAATAAAACCTACTGCACAGGCAATTTGTAATTATTATGGGAGAAAGTTGCCAGCACAGTGCCTGAGATACAGAGTATCTTAAAATTTTAATTACACAGTAATCTCAAGAGCAGGTAGATATCTTTCCTTTTTTTTTTTTTGCTCTAAATAGTAAGTTGAATTTCTTTTTTTTTTTTTTTTTTTGCTCTAAATAGTAAGTTGAATTTCCTGATTGACATATTAACTTAAGGATTAAATACTCAGATGCCAACAGTCTGGGCAGGTGAAGTAAATGAGCAAGTGAGAAGGTCTGGGAAACTCATAGTTTTTATGTTCTATCATTTTCATAGTGCATAAAGAAAAATATTTCTCTACTAGAAGGAAATAACAGTATGGGGTGATAATAAATGTTCGCTAACATGTAGACTCTAAGACAGGCAGACAATGGAGCGCAGTGGTGACTGTGGATAACTAGAAAGTTAAATGCAGGTGAGGGGGAAGGGGCTGGTCACCTCCAGTAAACTGATCCCTGAGGAAGTCTGAACTTAAAATTGACATTTCTATTGATGTTTCAAGAGAACCAGAGATTGTGTCTTGGGTGAAATCTAAAGGTTTCTGTGAACATATGGTGTGAAAAAAACATTGAGTGAGCAAACAAAAACACATTTCTGCATAGCATGCATCAACTCTGCATCGGGGCCTCGCCCGGTGCCATTTCAGCTTCAGGGCTATAGACGTCTTTCAAAAGCATGCTCCTGCAGTGACAGAGCCCCTGTCGTGCCATTAAGGGCACTTTGTTGAATGTGTTTCTTTGATACCCGACCCAGCAAAGCCCAGGAGAAGCCATGTGCACATTCTTTGTCTGAACATTCAGATTTGTCTTTTAACGCCCAGTACAATAGTAAACGCCGGGGATCTCGGTCAGTACTTTTTCTAAAGAAACCTGGGCAGTGACGTTTTAGAAGCTATCTGATTTGGGTGCAGCACCTCTTGGCCCAGCCACAGAGGGGTCTCTAAATGGCTCCTGCGTCTGGTGTCTGCTCTGTTGCCTTGCCTTGCCGTGTGGGGGCCCTGCGAGGCTGGGAGCTCAGGCTTTATCAGCTGTTCTCCTTTTGTTATAAGCCTCATTGTTCAGCTTAATGTCCTTGATCAAAATCTCTGAATTTGCAAGGCCTGGGGACGTACACAGTCTGCCTGAGAAACTAAAAGTGGGATCATTTTGGCTTCTTCCTGACAGTGCTGACTTAGACCCACGTCTCCAGCAACTAGTCCCGGGGGTCTCTTCCAGGTACTAGGAGGAGTGGCAGAGACGACCAGGCCATTTGCATGTGATTTGCATGCATTTACATAAGCCTACATGAGCTCTGTAAGTCTGAGTGTAGGTGATTTGCAAGGGCTGGATTCTTACTGCCTTCCCCTCAGAGATAGTCACCTTAACAGCGCCCCTCTTCATTAGATGCTCATCCAAAAGCAGGTCACTGGAGGTTGGAAGTTAGCCCAAAGGGAATAAGCCTGTTAGAAAAGTGCTCTGTAGCATTTTAGTTACTTTAGAGCAGAACTAAATAAACTTTTACAGTGCACTGACTGTTTACCAAGTGCAATTTTTGATTCTGGGGATTCACCTTGGACAGCAATCCCACTCACCCTGCTGTTCATTTTAATGGCTGTGCATCATTGTAAAAACAATTAAGAACAAACAGAAAGCAAATCCCATAAACCCAGTAGTGTCATCAGCTACACAGAAAACCAAGCTGGGACTGAACTAGAGGGTCATCCTTGGAGGAAAGAAACATACCCTGAGCAGTCCTGGGGGACACTGGGGTTCTCGTTGACACTAGGTCCACTTTGCCCAGCCCTGGGGAGAATTCTCCAGGCAGAGGGAGCAGTGGGTACAACGGAGGGTCCTTCAAGGCGATCTAGAATGATCTCGGATAGTTCCCTAAAGAAAAAACACACCATGTCGCTAGCTTGAGAGCAGGATGTGGTGGTACACAGTAAATAGACAACAGCTAGGTTGTTCGAGCTCGATGCCAAGGATTTGTGATCAAAAGGGTCAGAAGGAAGCTACTGAAAAACTGGGAAGCAGAGAGATATACATGATTTACCTGCTATAAATGGTTTTGACGACTGTTCCAGGATGGAGCGAGGAGGGCAGACAGGAAGGAAGCAGGAGCAGGAGGCGGTGAGCGTTAGGGCATGTCGTGTTGTCCTGTCTGAAAAGGACTTGTGTGCTGGCCAGGATCGGGGCAGGACAGGGAAGTGGACAGACTGAAACCTCTGTTCGAAGTCTAAGCAGTAGTTTTGTCCTAAGGAAGTTTTCATGAGCTCTGAGAGGTAGAAGCAAGGAATGAAATGAATGCTCAAGAATTTTGTTTTAAGGAGCTAATGGAGAGGGGTGCTACATGCTGAATGAAGGTGGGAGGCCTGCTGAGGGAGGAGCCTTGGGGATAGGGGCACTTGCATTTCCCTACAGTGAGAAGGGTGGGAAAGATGTGTGCTTGTCCGTATGTGCATTTGTGAGGTCTGGCCTCCCTCCCTCCCTTCCTCCCTTCCTCCCCCTTAATTTCCTCCCACTCTCCCTTCCCCTTTACTTCCTTCCTCCCTCTCCCCCTTCCTCCCTCCCTCTCCCCCTTCCTCCCTCCCTCTCCCCCTTCCTCCCTCCCTCTCCCCCTTCCTCCCTCCCTCTCTCCATTCCTTCCTCCCTCCCTCCCAGCCCTGTTTAAGAGAGGGGGCTCATGATGGGGAAAGAGCCATCCTGCCGGTGTTTCCATGATGACCTCAGCAGCCTCATTGCATTTGACTCATGCAGATTCTAGTGGTCTCTTGTAGAGGAGACCTGATCAGCTGTCTCTCAGTAATACCTGAAGACAGAGGAACAGGCTGCTATGGAGGAAAAGTGTCATTAATGCCACTGCGTTTGTAGTGAATGGAAGTACCCCTTGAGTAGACTTGGTAGACAGTTGGACAATTTGTAGATAGATGGATGGGAGGAAGGAGTGAGCGAGGGGAGGGGGTAAGGAAAGAAAGAAGGGAGGGAGGACGTCTATACCTTACAAGCTTACCTACAAATAGGCATATCTTTATTCATTCAAGGAAATGAGTAAAATAAAGGCAGGTAAGAGAAGTGATTTCTAGGCAGTCTTATTTATACATCTCTGAGAAATCCACTTCTATGAAAAAAACGAAAGCATAACTTGCAATCTTCTAGAGTCACATGAAAATGAAGCCCCATTCAGAGGTTCTAGGCATATAGTCAAAAGAAGTATCTAAGATATTAAATTTGTTAGGCTCCTTACAGATTTCCTTTACAAACTCTAGCTGTCTATGAAAGACTAGAAAGAAAATGCTAAACACATCCAGATAACCGTGAAGCTTTCTTTTCTACTAGCTTGGGCTATTTTCTCTGAAACTTGGAATGTGAACATTCATTCCCATAAGCTGAGGAACTGGATATTGTCTTTTTTGGGAATCCATGGAAGATCACTTACTTGGTCAATTTTTCATATTCATCATACATACTCTGAAATGGCCAGGGTAATTCCCATTTTTATGTTGCTATACAAATCCCTATAATATGGAACATGGTAAATAATAAAAGGGGATGGGTGTCAGTGTGGGATTTCAGAAGCTTGTGAAGCAATGGGTCACAGAATTTCATGTCTCTTTTTTGCAGATCTAGAATAGACTAGGGAATTGTCCATTAATGAACTTCCCAGATAGACTTTCCCTATCTGCAGGTCAACCTGGAGCTGTAAAGCAGCTGGCTTATTTAAGTTGGAACTGAGAGTCCTTAGGCACAAAACATCCTTAGAAAGTTCTAGAACATTTTTTGGTCCATTAAGGGACCATTTAATGAAATATTGAGCTTTTGTCTTCCTTAGTGGGTCAGGAGATGGTGATCACCTCTCACGTCAGATTAATGGGGTTTCACAGCTTTCCCTGTGGGGTGGGGCTCAGAATACCTTCCCTCACACCCCACATTTCACCATTGTCTTTTACCAAAAGTGTTTATTAAAGGACATCTGGTGTTTAAGCTGACAAATTTTTCCACAGAAGACAGCAGGCAACACTGAATGTTTTTATAAAGATCATTAGAAACTGGAAGTGGTCACCCCAAGCCTAAAATGTGATCTTTCTTTGAAGGTTGTTTCCTAAATAACCCCACCCAGTGGGGCTGTATTGGGTGCTGTGCTTGGTCAGCAAATATCCTCAGATGTTCTTTACACGAATGGAAATCACTAAAGGAAAGGAGCAGGATCCAGAAAATTCTCCATCCACAACATTTGGAAAATTACAGGATCTTGTCCATGTCACGTACAAATTATTTGAAAGTTACCTTAGATATCATGCATTGATTAAGGATAATCATGATCTCTGAATAAACTAGAGTGTATCCACATTTATCTCCTGTGGATTAATGTCCTTTCCTTTGGGACTTAAAAAACACTTTGGAATCCTGTAGTCTCTGGATCACAATTAGGAATGACATTAGTCAGACTATTTTGCTGTAAAATATTTATGTGAACTTGCAGATTTTTGTAAACTTAATGCAAAGGGACATGTGATCTATTTACCTAGCAGTTCTACAAGAAAGAATATTATAGTAGCTCTGGTACTGTGGCTGTGGGAGAAAATGAATTGTGATGTCATCTTCAAAGGTTCCCCTGGAGTTGGTCGGTGGCCTCCACGCTATTTGTACTGGCAGAAAGTGAAAAAAGAAAAAATCCATAGAGCTGTTTTTCTCTGTATAATTTTCAGATAATTATTTTAATACACACCCAACTACATATCCTCTAAATTTAGAGAAGAAAAAAATATATCCATCCACTTAGTTGCAGTTTATTTGCGATGATGAAATTTGTTGAATCAAATGTGATAATGAAGTTTTTGTATATTTGTTTTAAGGCTGGAAATTGAATCCAGTTGTGGGTGCGGTCTACAGTCCCGAATTCTATGCAGGTAAAGAGCTTCACTTTGCATGACGTGTCCTTGGTCTTTCTCAATGTGCTTTGCCTGCAATAAAATGAGTTCATTCGATAATCCGAACCAAGTGAATCCCTCTCCTAACAATTTCTGAATGATTTTTTTTTTCTGGCAAAACCAGAAGTGTTTAAGATATAAAAGGAGGAGTCATGTGAGTTACCTTGTGGATGAAGAATGAAGCCACAGCTTTGATGACACTCAAGTTGATTTTGCCTTAAAAAAAAAGCATTGAGACGTTGTTCCAGAGCATATTGAGCAAACATAGAGCTGTTCACGCCCATTTTATTTCAATATGCCTGAATGTTTCTTTTAGCCATACATTTCCATTCGGGGTTGCATTTATTCCCCGGCAAAGCAGCGAGTTGACTTACTTATTCCAGCACTGTGGATGTGAGTTGGAATTGCCAAGAGAAGAACTATTGAGAAAAACCAGGAATACAAGCTAAGCGGTCTTTCTTCCTCTGCGGATTGGTTTCCCTTAGCAATTCCATTTCTCTCTGCTTTGCCTTCAAGGCTGTGTGTCCCTCCTCACCTCTCCCCTGTCTAGCCACCAACTACGCCCCAGTTGGGAAATCCACCCTGGTAGAGAACACGACCTACACACTTGGGGCGCGTGACCCAGGAGCACCGTGGGTAGATGTCTTTCTGACTTGCTGGTCTTGCCTGGCCACTGCTGATGACTGTCGTCTTGCTCTTAAACAAGGCTGCACTTAACACGTTAGAGCGTAGTCAGTCTGCCTCATGGGTATTGCAGTGTTTCTCCGATGTGGCCCTTGATTCTCAATAAGGAGAATACATGGCCAGTGGTCTAGATCCCTCACTTAGTGCTCTCTTGACGGTAAGTCCGCACTTTGTCTCTAATGGCGTGCCTTAGTTCTGTCCCTTCCCTGTACTAAGCATTCGCACTAGTGGGTGACAAAGGAACATGGGAAATGAAGCTTTTCAAGCACAGTATTGACTTGATTAAAAATATCCGGTAACTCTGGGAAAGGTCCAGGTGATAGCTGAGCTCTGGGTTTTAGGTAGGCATTGTTGGCAGCTGCCCTTCACGTGTGAGTTTTAGCACCAGCCTGGCTAATATTAAGACTCCGTGACTGTGAGGTGTTTGCAGTGGCTATACTGAGGGAGGAGAGACTGAGCTATAAAGCCCCCCCCCATAGTTCTGTGTGAACCCACCTGCTGAGAGGACACTCGGGGGACAGAGGAACAGGGACCCTGCACTCAGACAGCCGGGTGCCAGGTGCCAGACCTGGCTTCTCTCCTTGCCAGCTGTGTGACTCTAAGCCAGCTACTTAACCTCTCTGTGCCTCAGTGTCTTCACCTGTGAAATGGGAGATGATGGCAGGAACAGTCTTGCAAGTGTTTGAAAAGTGTCAAATAGATTGGTCTGTGAAGACGGTTTGGTGTATAGTCAGCCCCATGTAAATGCTGGGTCAACTAATAAATAGGTAGGTCAGTGCTCCACCTCTCTGCCACAAAGGAAAAGTTAACCAAGAACTGATTCTGCTGAATTCCGTGTGTGCCAGTAAACTTAAAAGACTCTATACCTAGTTATGAGAACGTGCATCCTTCCACCTCAGCATGTGTGCTTACAATGTCTGGCATAAAGGGCAGGGCTATCTACTGCAGGGGGCACATGGATTGTCAGGGACACCCCCACACAATTGCAGAGACTTGAAATTACACGAAGGAGCAAGACAAGCAGAGCTTCCATGTGTGTAGCTTCTGTCCAGGGACATGGAGGGGCCCCAGACAAGAGAGGCAGGCATCTGCACGTCCGTGTGTGCACCTGTGTGCACCTTGTCTGTGCTCTGTGCTCTGTGTTCTGTGCCCAGAGCACAGAAGCAGGGCTGGGAACCCGGCCAAAGGATGAGGAGTGCAGGCGTAGAGGTGTGAGCTGTGTTTGAGAGAGGAAAGGACATCTCTCTTGTGTGGCACAGGGTACCGGCTGCCACCTGAGTTCAAACAATCAGAAAACGCCAAGTAACTCCTGCACTTGTGATTTCAAACCAGTGTGTGTCCCTGGGGTGTTTTAAAGGACATTAAGACAGAAGAAACAATTGAGACTGACTTGCACATAAAGAATGAATTTATGAGCCAGGCATCAGCTACAAAAGTTAGATCATTGGATTAGAGGAAAAGAATAAGTCATACTAAGGGTTAGTAGTCACCGATTACTTTCTGTGGCCAGCCACTGTTCTAAGCATTTTACTTAGGTTAATGTTTTTCACTCCTTAAGGCAACTTTCAAAATAAGAAAACTGCCAGGGCAAAGTTTTTCATCTTGGGTATAAGATTTCACAGAAAGGAAGAAGTGGCTAGAATTTGGAACCAAGAGCTTGTATTCACTACAACCAGGTTACACTGTTCTTCGTTGCTTATAAAGATTTAAAATCATATTTTTTATTAGTGGTGTCCTGTGATAGTAGGTCATGCTAAAGTTCTATATTCAAACCTGTCAGAAACTAAAAGTAAACTAACTACCCTCCTTCATCATCACCACCACCATCACCTCCAACACTACCATCACTGTCACCACCACCAACACCAATATCACTACCACTCTCACCATCACTACCACCACCATCATCACCTCTACCACCCACCTTCATCATCACTGTCACCATCACCTCCACCACTACCACCAACACCAACATCATTACCACTCTCACCATCATTGCTACCACCATCACCATCATCTCTACCACCCACCTTCATCATCACCTCCACCACTGTCACCAACACCAACATCACTACCACTATCACTATCACTACTACCACCATCACCATCCCCAACACCACCCCTATCATCATCACCACCATCCCCATTACTACCACCACCACTTCCTCCATCATTTTAAATTCCACAAAGGAGTGTGGAACTTCCACCATCACTACCACCAGCACCGCCACCATCCCCATCATCATCACCACCACCATCATCACAACTACCATCTCCACCATAACTGCCTTATTTAAAAATGTTAACCGGTTGTGTCAGTGGAAGCTTTAAGGAGTCTGGAAAACCACGTCATTATTTCTCTAACCTGCTCCAAGAAACTTTAAAAAAAAAAAAAAAACAAAACAGGGCATGGGGGCATGCCACTTGAGAAATCTGAATATTTGTGGTTGATGTCACTAATAACTGAGCTCTCCTGAAAAATCAGGTACTTTCTGGGTTTTGCCTATTTATCTGTACATGTGGGAAGATGGAGTTCATGATGTTCAGAAATGAGAGAAAATGTTGCTCCACATCAGCTTTCCAGAACAATTCCTTTGCAATTCTTGAAGACCCACACACTGAGAACCCAGCTAGCTTCAGTCTAAAGTTGCATCCACTTGTATCTCTGAAGTGGGTAGATGCAAAGATAGAGATGCAGGAGGTATTTATTTCCATATCCACTTAAATACCCATGACTAAGAACTTAGAGAGCATTTAAAATGTCCCCAACTATAAAAATAGGCTGGATATTTCTTGCAATTCTGAACATGCCTCAAAACTGAGATGAAGACCTGGTCATCGATTCGCTTTGGGTAGTTAGCGGGTCAGCCTGCATCTGCCTGAGACAGAAAGCCAGAATTATCGGCCACCTCGCTCTATAAAATTGTGCATTAATGACAAATATCATAATATTCTCATGGAATAATTATTGATCTCCCTGCAGCTTATGCAGAGTTAATAACCCAGCCTCCAATTGTCTCTCAGAATGGAGCATGAAAAGTCCACATATTTTGTAAATTAAAATCAATATTTCCAATCTCTCCTAAAGGTAATTTTCCTAATTTAGTGGACTTTTCCCTAACATTTATTTTCTCTTTTAATTATAAAATGGCAGGTTATTGATTTTCGTATGTAACCTCATGACACCCTGAGTGCATTTATATTGCTAACGCAGGTGGGGGTGGGGAGAGCGGTGGCCCCTTTTAATAAGGATCTTTAATTACTAGCTGAACAGTATTAATTTGCTTTGATAAATTATGACATGCACTCTCCCTCGCTACAATCCAGGGGAAGCCTTTAGAAGCTGCACAAAGGCCTTTCATGTTGGGTGGGTTTCTGCACACACAGCCATCAGTCCTGTAAGAACTCTGGGCAAGTCTGTGCAATCCCAGCCTCTGAGGCAGGTGCATATCCGTCAGCCTCTCCCATGAGTCTACACTAGTCTTCTCCAGAGAACAGCACAGGTTATTTTCCCTAAGTTTGGTCACCTTCATACTCCTGGAGGCTTAGTTTCAAGAAAATGATCGTAACTCAATTAAAAAACAAAAGTGCTAGGATATCTCAAGGTCTTGAGCCATGTCTATGCCCCACTTTAGAGTTGAAATAAAACTTTAACGCACTAAATAGCAGTAGAATTTCTGCATCTGTCCACAGTCATGCGCCTCAAGTGGTTAGTGTGACTGGGAACTGTGCCTCCACAAGCCGCAGTGAGACCTTGATGGCATTTCTGGCTCCCCATCATGATGAGATGCTCCCTTTACCTCCTAATAAAAAGATTAAAAAGTGATGTCTTTTAGAGATAATATCATCTCCCACCAATGAAACCATTGATTGAAAGCCCCTTTAATTTTCATAAATAAGGAAAACAGAGTAGAAATAAATAACAGAAGGTTCTACAAAGTTGTCAGCAGGCTATTGACAAATGGCAAATGCATCTGTTTCGCAATTGTGGTAACACGGCCGCTGAGCCCACCCACGCTGTAGATCATATCCGCCAACTCATTTCTGTGATTAAATATTCCATCAGTGAGGCTGTGAGGTGGCAGGGCTTAACAAGATTCATAAGATGCACCACTTGAACACACATAACTCACTTCCATGGATGGAGAACACCCCGCCTGCAAAAGAAAATTGGAATTGAGCTAAATTACTCCATAGGTCTCGATCAATAGGGACAGGAAAAGCTCGCCCTGTGCAATGCAAATCTAAGCTACCATTAGGTTCTGATGACAAGAAGCACAATTAAAGTCAAAAAGTAGAGAGATGCAGAGTGAATCAACTGAAAAACCTTGATGGGGACGATGAATGGTGGTCTTGGCGATACTGCTGTTATTAGCCGATGTTTTGGATCCTGCATGCGGAGTCTTCCAGAAAATAAGCATTCCTGGTTTGGAGAGGGGGAGGGGAAATGACATATCCTAAAAGGGGATCATTTATCCTGATGCAGAGTGGCATAAGGAAGTTAGCCAGGTCTTGAAACGAGGTCTCCTAGGGAGACTCGGAGAGCCAAAGTGAAAAGACTTTGTGGACTATAAATCATAGACAAGGGTGATGTCTGAAATCACGGCAACTAAGCATGTCCACATAGGTAGGAACCTGGCCGGCAGCCACGTGACTTGGGAAAGTGGATCAGGGTTTCAATATAAAATTCAAAATGGTTGTAGCCTCTGTGATCGTTTTTTCCGAAAGGGCAGCTGCCCTTGAGCTGGCGTTACCCATACGAAGGTATTGATTTTCTATGGACTTTTAGCCACTCTGAACCATGATTCATCTCAGAATTGGGCAAAACGAGGGTAGATGGAGAGTGCCCTCCCAGCTGGCCCCCCACTTCCATTTTGTGGAGTCCATGATGGTCAGGAGATGACCCTTCGCCACATGCTGGATGGACTCCTTTCCAACCCCCTTCCTGCAACTTGGATATTACAGCATCTGAGAAAGTAAGATTGAGGTGACGAAGGAGGTCCTGGCACAACTTGACCATGGTCCTAAAGAGAGCATTGGGTGACTTGGCTAAACGATGGACCCCAAAGCATGTCCTGTTTGGGCTGCTTGGCTTAGCATTCTATAGAGTGGGGTTGAGAGGTCCCTGCTGCCACCCACGCCCCTCAAGGCAGCAAATCTCTTGGCCCTCGAGGCTCTGGAGTTTCCATCTTCAGTAGAGCCAGGCCCACTGGCCTCCACACAGGCGAAGGAGCCTTTGCCCCTGGCTGTTCTGTGCCATTTCCACATCCTAGGCTCCAGTGCACTTCACTGAGCTAGAACACAGGAGCCCACTGTCAGCCCCCAAGCAAAGGACGCTCAGCCTGGAGATGTTCCACTTGAGAGAGTTGATCTTGCACATCTGTTTACCTCTGTCTCCCTTCTTAGCTGCAACTCACTCTGCTTCTCTCCTCTCCTCCCCCATCTGTCTTATCAGATTTTATTCCACTCCTGCCCACATTTGGCCTTAATTTTTATCTGTGTCCTTCCTTGTCCCGTGGAGGGAGCGCTGCTTTCAGCTGGGCTTTGATGGGGCCTGTGGGGGGGTTTGATCTTCAAATAGGATCAGAGCTTGCTTATATGCTGAAAACTGCATTTCCTAATTAGTTTTCACTCTACTGCATGGAAACTCTCTCAAGGAAAGCCTTCTCTCCCCCACCCCAACAAAGAAGCAGCGGAGTAGCAGTGTAGTCCTTGTTCAGGAAACTCCACCTCCAGGCAATGGGAGGAAGATGAGCTTTGAATATCTGGATCAGTTTTGCAGGGAAAGTCCTAGGCTTCCACCATCAACATACAGAACATTTCAGAACAGCAGCAATGATACACCAGTCTGGGCACTCACTGTGCCAGGCACCATGGGCACAAACACTTGGCATCTCCTCACAGCCTCATAAAAATGTTATGGCATCATCTTCATTACGAAATTATGAAACCAAGGCTTCCCAGAGTCTGTCTCATTCCCTGACTTGCAGAGCTAGTGTGAGAGAGAAGTGTGCTTATTAAGCAGAGGACTCTGGTCTACCGGGGGATCCCTGCTTGCCATCCCCCCACTTCCTCAGTACACTGGCCGAGCCCACACTCTCTGTGTGCTCCAGCACCAGGCTGTCGAATGTGCTTGCATTCAATGACCAACTCTCTACCTAGTTCTGTGTGAGATCTCCACATCGGTCTACAGAGACTGCAACATTGCACACGAAGGTGGTCTTCTTCATTTTGCAGAAACGCAGAAATCCAGTGAGGTGAGGTTGATCAGGTTTGCTATCTTGGAAGGTTAAAGATAAGGAATCTATCTTCATTATTTCAAAGTCCATTGTTCTTCACTACTGGTTATCTTTATAGACCAGTTTACCTCCCACACATACTGTAGTTAAGTCAGCATCCTGGGTGACCCGTTCTGTGCTGGGAGTGATTTTTGTCACTACTAGAGGTCTTTTTCATTGTCCCATCTGAGAGGGGGTCACTCCTGCTAGCTACTGGGTGGAGGCTGGGGATGCTACAGAAGAGCCTGCAGTCCCCAGGACAAGTGAGTTCAGTGTGTAAGGAAGGATGATACCTGCCAGGGCATTGAAAAATCCCAGCCCACTCACCTTAGTGATGACATCAATGGGGTCTGGAAGGATGAGTAAGAAAATAGGCAAGGTCAATCAATAAGAAGAAACTTGGTAGAATGAAGGGGAAGGAAGAGTTTGGTGGAATTCAAGGGAGTTCCTCAACCTTTATTTTAAGATTCCATTGAGAAATATTAAAAATATATATATATGTAAAAGCAAATGCAAAGGCCGGATGCTTGCAAGACAGCAAAAAAGATAAAACAAATGCAGAGATGGAAGCTTTGGAGGCAGAATCAGCCTGAGCAGTATTGGTCTGCTGAGACCAGAGGGTACCAGTTAGATTCAAGTAGCAAAGACCCACTAACACCCCGCCAGGAAAGATGGGCTCCAGAAAAGGAAAGCTGTGAGTACAAAGCAGCCATTGGAGTTATAACAAATATAAATAGCATGAATCAAACAAGCGCAAATATTAGGAGACGCACGAGGAGTCACAGCTACGCTTGAAACAGGGCAAGGATCTCCAGTCCTCAGGGCTGCCTCTGTGTTGTGGGTGAGACTCCCAGGACCTGCAGGGGTCTGGCTCAGAGGCCCTGAGCTACCACGGCTGTTCCAAAACATGTTTTTCCTGGTCTTGTCCCAGTATTTTCCTAGGAAAACAAATTACCAGAGATTTCAAAAGGGAGGGAATTTCTTTCTTTCTTTTTTTTTTAATGTTTTAACTTGCTTTACATTCTATTATAAACCACTTAGTTTTGAAGATGTTTTGCTTTCCACTTTCAGCATTCTTTTCAAAATTTATAGTTCACTGTTATTAGTTCAACCAATTAAGTGGTTGCACAAATAGAGACAAATTGGCCAAATACTGTTAAATATCCTTTATGTTAATTGGACATAGATACTCATTCTCCAAGTGTAAAGCAAAGCTGTCCTGTTGTCTTTTAAAAATGTCGTGTTGAAGAGCCACCTCACAAATGCCAAGAGCCTGTTTCGATTAAGTATATGGATGGCAGTTAATGCATTTCTAGAACTTCTGTGGAACTGTTACAACCCATTACAGCTGAAATAATGGTTTATGAAAAATTAATAAAGCCAGTGGAAAACAAAATTCAGCATCTGCATTAGCTACTTACACCAAAAGAATCAGCCAGAATTAATTATGCTGCATGGCACATTCTAATGAGTTTTTCATTAAACCGTATACCATTATGGAAACTAAACAAGGATTATTCAAAGAATGATGCCAATGGCTGTTTTTGTTTTTTTTTTTGAGAGAGATTAAATTAGTTAATGGGTTATACATTTAAATCTGATGCAAAGGTTAATCGATAGGCTTATCTTTATACTAAACCCAGTATCATTTTAAAAACATGAACACCCCCAAATCACTGATATTTTCCTTTGGGGAGAAATGGGAATCTATTTGTATGTTTTCTGAAGTTTACTAGAAAAACTGAAACCCTCTATATTAGCTCTCTGTAGGTTTTGAAAACAATTTTCACCAGGTGAAATATCTATTTGCTTTCAGCCCATAGGGTGTAGTTAGCAGAGCCGGGAGCATATTTATAGATATCTGATTATCTGATTACTCTCTGAGACATTCACAGTTGAAGTATATTTCACCAAAATAATGGGGGTCAGGATTTAAACCTAATCTGGGAGAAGATGAAAACTCAAGATGAACCTCTGTCCTTACTCCATAAATATTTCCCGCACCTCCTAAAATACAGCTCTCACTTAAAGGGGGCTGAAGAGAGAGGCTGGGGAAGGCACCTAGAAGATTCTCTACACTGGTAGCATGTCTGAGGTTTTTGTCCCTAAAAAGATGAGAGACAGTCAATGAGGAAAAACTAGGCTCTTTGCAGAGACTTGTAACTTCCACTGACTTGAGTTCAAGTGCAATTTCTGTTTTTTCTTTCCTTCTGAGTGGAGGCTGCAAACTTGGATCTCCAGGAGCAGGCTATGAGATAAATCAGTGAAATGTGTTAATTGAGAGGCACATCTCAGTACAGAAGAAGTGACGGCCCCCTCACCTCAACCCTGACTGTCCCTGCCAGGTGGGAGTCTGTCCCAAAGTGGGGGGCTGTATCGTGAGAAGCCATTAAACTCCCAAATCTAAATGTCTGCTATTAATCCTCAATCTTAAAATGCCTCTATCAGAGCTTCTGTGTACGCAGTGCATGAGAGGGCAAGCAGAGCCATTCAGCAGCTCCCAAGTTGCTCTTTGATAAGGACAGTGAGCCGGGGTGAGCCCAGTTTCCACATCTCACGGCTCCTAGTGGGATGGGATAGCACTGAAATGACCGATTGACACTCACTATTGCTGTTGAGCTCACGTGTTCATCATCTACTCGCCAGCGTTTTCCTGTGATAGTTCTAACGCTTCAACATTACTTGAGAAAGTAGAGCTTTTTGTTCCGATTTCACCACGTGTAAAAACTGAAGCCTGGGGGTTGTTTCATGCCCACGTGTAAAGAAACAGAGATGCCAGAAAGGAAAACTAAGTTTAACAGCTTGTGAGGCCCAGGCTGTGAGACGCCAAGAGCTCAGGCTTCCATTTCCTTCCCCCGCGTCTTCCTCCATCTTGAGGATGCTATTTCCTTATCTACAGACGATTCTCTGTGCCCAGAGGCTTCCTTGGTTGGATTTACAGCCCTATCACAGGTCCTAACCACACCAGGAGCTGCTGGGCCCTGCCCTGGGAGAATCAGTTGTTGCTGCCAGAGGCAACCACAGAATCCTTGGAGGTGGCTTAGCGGAAATGATGATTTATCATTCCGAGCACGTGTAATCAACTCTCTGGCAGGTAACACTCTTGACAGAGCCCAAGTGTGGGCCTCTTGCAAAGCTGGCTGAAGTTTCAGCTTTGTGGCTGAGGGCGGAGGAGGCCATGCTGCAGGGAGTCAGTGGCCTGTGTGAAGTCCCCAGTATTTGCTGTGGTCAGTAGCAAGGGCACCCCCTGGAGTTTACCACAAATGTAGGCTCAGGCCCACCCCAGACCCCCTAGGTAAGAATCTGCTTTTTAAAGGGTCCCATATTCAGTGCCCCTCAGAATGTGGGATGACCCAGACCTGCTCAGGAAACCCATCTTCTCTTTTGAGTTGTGGCTTAACTGTTGACCTTCCAGCAACGGCCTCTAGATAGTGTTTCTTGCTTCACTGTCCTGAACAACATGACTGAAGAAAAAAGTGTTGGCCACTATTGAAGAGGCCTCATCTTGAAAAATATTCTGGTGGTTGGTTTTGGAGAAAATGAAATAGAACTTTGACCTTTGAGATGATGCCCGCTGAAGTATTCACCGGTAGCTTCTTGAGGTGGGGGAGCGCAGTGTGGATACCGAGTCTTGTCAGTAGTTACGGGTTCCTGATGTCGGGGTGGGGGAGGCTCCCACACCTGAGAAGCGAATCTAGGACCCCAGAGTGGCCAGCAGTTCCACTCAGTTCTCACACCATGAGAGATAGGTCCAAAGGTGAGGGGTTCAGTTCTTCAAGAACCGACCCCACTTGAGACACCAGCCAGGTTGTTCCTCAGTCATGGCGTGGGTCCCCGTGATGCCTCGCCTGGGTTTGGTTCCCCTGCTGAACATCTCAGAACCCGAATGTTTTACCAACCAGAGTGTTGGGTTATGAGAAAATGACATAGCTCAGGAGAAGCCCAAAAGAGAGGCCCAGGACAGGTGTGTCCTGGACAGGTGTGCTCACTTCTTGCACCTGCAGGGTCTTCCCACCCCAGCTCTCCCAACAGTGTCACCTCAGGTTTGTGGACCCCTTGCTGAGTAGGTGGGATTGAGGGGAGCCTTCTGGGGTGGTGAGTGATCCAACCACCCACCTCCCAGGAAGCCACAGGGGCGACTGGAAGTTCCAACCCTTTTATCATTGGGCTGGTTCTCCTGGCAACCAGCCAAGTCTCTGTGGGGCCCAGAAACCACCACACCTGTCCTGTATGGCTCTAGGCTCAGGAACCCCAAAGGCCTCAGGCACAATGGTCAGAGTGGGATAAAGGCTGAATACACGAGTTGCCTGTTATCAATTACAATATCTCACTTTTTTTTTAATTCATTAGAGCCTGTATTAGCTTTCCTATTTTTGTAAAGATTTATTCATTTATGCATGCAGAACTGGGGTACAAGCTGGGGCAGTGAAAGGATTCATCAGAGACAGAGTGGGGAGCAGATCAGGCTGACTGAGAAGTACACTGCTGAGGGGAGCAGTGGGGAGACAGGAGAGGTCTGCCGCTCCATGTAGGTCACCTCTGGGGCAGGGATCAAACTCTCACTGAAGTGGTTGCTGCTCACTTGCAGTGCTATGCTTTAACTTGCAGTGTTGGGCCACCAGGGAAGGCCACACTGTCCCATTTTTGTCCCAGACACAAAGGGAGCATCCAAACAGCATTCAGAAAGCATTTTCTGTTGAGGGTCTTACTGTGAATATGCTGGTATTTGCAAGCTGGAACCACTCAGCTCTTGCTCCAGCACAAAAGCACCTGGAGGAATCTGTCCCCCAGTGTGTGGCCCTGCCCAGTACAGCTTTATTATCCACAATGAAAGCTGAATTTGATGCAGTTTTCACTTACCACCAAACTTTCGATCAATTTTCTCAACCAAGCAAAAATGTTAAAAACCTTCCTAGTTCACAGGCGATAGAAGAAAAGATGGTGAACTATGGTTAGGCAAAGCCTGTAGCTGGCCGGCTCCTGACTCAGCTGGCCTGAAGGCCAAGAGTTGGGGGGTTGATCTGTGGTCAGCCCCATGTGATGCTGGACGAGCTCCTGAGACGGTCTGAGTCTGAGGATCTCGTCTTGTACATCCATGGGAAACAGCGTGTCTCCAGAGTCCCTTAGCATAAGGAGGGTCCCCATTAAATTCTGGGCACACTTGCCCGGGCCTCGGTGGGTCATCAGCAAGCAGTTTTGTCTTTGTTACTGCTGACATGTTTATTACTATATTGAGTCCCATGGATATTTTCTGTAAAAGTCGCTAGTGGCCTACATTGGAGGCAGGAGAGAAGAATTCAAATGAATCATTCATTATTTTCAACCCCAGATATTCAGGGAGAAAGACATAGTCTTTGTAGCATTCTCCCAACTTTCTCGTGTAATCTGAAATGGTGAAAGAAAGAAGAAACAACAAGAGATGATGTATTTCTTTTAAAATATTATGGAAATCAAAACTTACAAAATAAATTGGAGTGGAGGATTATTTATACTCTGGACAGATTCACTTCAGGGGTCCTTTAAATATGGAAATCTCCTAGTACAATTAAAACAGGATTTGATTTATGAGAATTAAATATACATACAACAGTTCCCTGCAACATCTGTGCCTACATGGAAATACTTCTGTACTTAAAACTCTGCCATCGCCCTTCAGAGAAGTTCGCCCTTTGGGCTTGTATGGAAGCATGAGGTATTGGCTGTGAAAATATCTCTACATGGATTATCTCAGGGCCAGCTGCTATACAAAAATGTGTAGCTGCAAAAATGTCCATAGCCTGTTGGGGCTGAGCTAGCTGTGTTCATCGGAAGCAGGACACTCCATTGCCCTGGACCACTGGCAACCTCCCAGCCTGTGCAGCTAACAGAGTTTGATGCTTGTGCTATATGAGGATCCTCCGGAGAGAGTCTCACTGGTCACCAGAACAGGTGCATTATGGGAGAGGTAGGTAGGTAGGTAGGTAGGTAGGTAGGTAGGTAGGTAGGAAGGAAGGTAGGTAAGTAGGTAGGTAGGCAGGTAGGTAAGTAGGTAGGTAGGTAGGTAAGTAGGTAGATAGGTAGGTAGGTAGGTAGGTAGGTAGGTAGGTAGGTAGGTAGGTAGGTAGGTAGATAGGTAGGCAGACAAGTCTTCTAGGGCTGATTTAGCAAAGCAGCACAGACTGGGTGACCTAAACCACAGGGACTTACTTATTGTCGCCTACTAGGGAGGCTGGAAGTCTGAGGTTATGTCGTCAGCTACTTTCTCCCGAGGGCTCTGTCATCGATGAGCTTGCAGACAGCCATCTCCCCTCAGTCCTCACACTGTCTTCGCTGTCTGTCTGTGTGTGTCTTCATCTCTCAACATGACCTCAGTCACATAGCAACAAGATCCACCCTGATGGCCTCTTTCAAAGGCCTCTCCCCAGCTGGTCACATTTTGAGGTGTTTAGGACTTCAGTGTATATGAATCGGAGGGGGCACAATTTAGTCATGAGGTGTAGGACTGGGAAGCCCCTGAGGTTGCTGCGTTGGTGACCTGCTATCCCTCCTTCATCAGCCTACCTCTGAGAGCCAGACAGAATAAGTAGAACTCGAGACAAGTTATTATTTTGGTTGGGAAAGTTTAAAAGGCAAAGGCAAAACTTGTCATTGTCCAAAATGGTAGGAATAAAATTAAGTAAATTCTACTTCTTTGCCCACAGAGGTCCTCTGACCAGCTACCCTGCGTCCATTTTACTTTTCTGGGCTGGATTACCCAGGCACTTCCTGGGGGCCACAGAACAAGTCTCTGGGGGTGCTGGTTGGAAATGTAGATTTCTGACCCAGACAGTGCAGGGACAGGGTGTGGGAAGAAGTAACATTGAACGTTCTTCCCAGGAGACTCGAAGTCCCAGGTAGCAGCTGGAAAACCTTCAGTTTAATGAAGGGAGGAGCCCAAGGGGTTGAGATGGGAAAGCTGGTTCTTTTCTGGGGTGGTAGACCTGGCAAAACAACAGGAAGACGTGGCAAAAGTGCAAGTCCTCAGGCTCTAGTAGACATACTGAGTCAGAGAAACAGGGAGTGGCCCACAAACTTCTGTGTTGATCGAGGCCTCTGGTGATGCTGGTGGTTACGAAGCCCGGGGTGCTGCCACCCCATGCATAAGTCTGGCTTTTCTATTGGGTGACGTGTCCATTTCTCCTTAGCTCAGGGTGTGTTTTCTTCATTAAAACCAGCACTTAAAAATATATATTTTTTTAAAGATTTTAAAAAGATCACTCAGCAGCCCTGGAAGTAGGACAGTCATTGACAAGTGAATGAAGATTTAGATCCAGTAACAGGTGTCTCACCTGGACTTCGCTCTGTGGACAATAAGATTTATCATAAATGATGGAGCTGTTCTGTGCCTCTTTTTTTTTTTTTTTAATTTGTGGGAAAAGATTAATACCGTCTGACCTCGTGAAGAGCCAAAAACATTCTAAACATTCTTTGTTAAGTATTGTAGAACGTTTTTTTTATATACATAGAAAATCAAAGCATCATTTCCAGCACTGGTTACTCTTACGAGTGCGTGTTCCCGCAGCCTGTGGTATGTCGCAGACACACAGAGGGACCCTGTGCCCAATCACCATGGGCATGCCCGTTCACAGCCCTTCCACAATGGCTTTTACGCATCTTGGCTTCAGGGAGCCAAGTAGCGGGCCATGGAGTCTGCAGCTTGGGGAGCATCCCCAAAATCCGCCCTTTGTCCCCAGCTTTGTGTGGCCTTGATGCCGAGTGTGTGAGCACCAAAGTCACAGCCTGTTGGCTCTCAGAAAGACACACGAGGTTGGCCAGATGCTCCGAGCACCCACACTGCGCCTGGCACGCGGGAGATGCCAGTGAACACCCACGCTGGCTGGTAACAGTTGCAGCTCTTGCTCTTCCTTGCTCAGCTCTAGGCTCAGAGTGGGGGAGCCCCACCCTGGTGGCCGAGCTGGCTCCCCTGACCCACTCACCACAGTGTTGTGGGGGAACATATAGCACAGACACCCAGTACCCTCACACAGTGGGGGCTCCTGGTCCCCACCAACTTGGGTATTGTGGAAGGTCTCCTGCGGTTCTCCTTTGTGTCTCTGTGTCTTTGCATTTCAACTGTCAGGAGCATTCTTCCAATTCCTTAGTGAGTCTTAATTTTGGAGCTAATGAAGTGAACTGCCTGCGGTCCGTGTCTCTTTGGCATACATGTTTTAATGAAAAAGGCGTTTAACGCCAGCGTAGTCACTCACCACAGGATGGGCTTGGGGTTGCACCTGTTTAATTCTAGTCTGGGACGGGGCTGCAGTCAGACAGTCTTGCTCTTCTGTCCCCCGGCCATGCTGTTTTGTTTTTGGTGGCTGCTGATCAGCAAGCCCCTGGGCCTCTTCAGTGCTCTCTGCCTCTTGGCCAAGGTCTCTGGACCCATAGGTGCAGGGAGGTGACATAGCAATCCTGCCCAACTGTGGATGGGGCACCTTAGGCAGACGCGTGCCCAAGCTCAGTCTAGCAAAGCAGAGGCAGCTGAAGCTGGCCTGGGGGAGGCAAGTAGACCCCTCATGGTGTTATAGGGTAGCCCAGAGTGGACTGGGCTGCCTGTTTGTGGGGCCTCACCCGCACGCTCACAATTCAGTAATACTGCAGACACACAAAAGGGTCAATAACAGGTTTATTTACAAAAGGGGAAAGGAAGAGGAAACAATCCAGGGAATGAGAGCGGGATACAAAGTAACTGGAATAACTTACTGCTAGGCTGACTGAACACAGAGAGCCATGTAGTCCAGAGAGCCGTTTCCCCAGCCAGTGCTAGAGATGCAATTGCGTCCTATGTATCCCCCAAATGTCCCAGAATTCCTGCTAGCTCCTCCCTTGGGTCCTCGCAGTTCTCTCCCTGGTACTGCTGGGAGTTGTAGTTTCCAATCACTGGAGTAGGGGGTGGAGTCCACAAGACTCTGCAGAGTTCCATCAGGACGTCCTTCCCCTTAACAGTGGGAGTGAAGCCAGAGCCTGGTCCTGAGCCTGCACTGTGCCCTGCTGGCTCCAGCTGGGCCAGGTTACTCACGACCAGGGGCTGCAGACTAAAAAGTCGAGGTGCTTTCTCCTTCTTGTCTAGGGTAGAAACACCCCCTTCTAGGCATCTGCTGTCCCCTCTAGGGTCCAGGAAGGCTCCCCCAGGCTGTGGGGTGTCTCCAGGTGAGCGGAAAGCATTGGGGGGGGGCTGCCTAAGACACTGGCCCTGCCTCACCCTCCCTCTGCTGGTGCATCCCCGGTCTTGCTGGAGATTGGCCACATGGACATCTCAGCTTTGGGGAAACTGTTGTGGGGGGGAGACATCCTAATGAGGGGGCCCAACAGGCTGGTTATTCTGACAGTGTGGTCTGCCACAAGAGCCTGGGCCCGGCCCACTGCCAGTGCACCATCGTTGCTCGGGACATGGATGACCCTGCTGGCTCCATGTTTTGTTACATAAACCACAGGTCAGTCTTAAAGAAATCAGAAAACACCAGGACACAGATGAATCACAGAACTCTGGCTGATAGCAAGATGTGAACTTTAGGCTTGCAAATTCCAGCAGCAAGCCAGGGGCAGAGGGAGCTTCTTGGAAAGGTTGGTTGGATGCAACCTCTTCAGCCAAGAAAGCAGAAACAGAGGTCTCTAAAACATGGAGTGATCAGCCTTGCTCTCATCCCTCTGCCTGCCTGGCGTTTTGCTAGGGGGGCTGGGGATAAAAAGATGAGTGCGACTTGACTCTGGCCCTGTGGGACTCTCTATAGCTAAGGCCAATATGTAAATGGAAGCTGTAATACAGCATGACAAAAGGTCAGCTAGGGAGGTTTTGCAAGAGTGGTAGGAGCCTAGAAAAGGAAGCCTAGCCTGGGGCTAGGGAAAGAGGAGGTGACTCGTGGGGGCACAGAAGGGGCGTGGGTACATTTATGGAATGGACCCATGAGAACTGCCCCCCCACTCTGTCTGACATGAGAAGGTCCGTTCCTACGGGCCAGCCTCATGAGATGGGCAGGGGTAGAGCGTCTCTTCCTCTGCCAGACACTGAGAATGCCCCCACCCTCCGGGACTTCAGGCCAGTCAAGAGAATACTAGAGCTGGTTCGTGCTAAGTCCTGGCGAAGGAGTGGGGTGGTGGGACGAGCTGGTGCAGCTGGCATCCTGGAGCTCCAAGGGGGAGGCGCGTTGGATGGTGGGCAGGCAGGAGGTGCCAGCAGGTAACTCATCCCGAAGTAGCTGGGCGCTGTCCTGAGAGCGCCCTGGGGGCTCAGTCTCATTTAAAGTCCGCTTTAAACAATCAGCATCCTCACCCCATCCAAAAAGGGGCCTCCTCTGCCACTTTGTCTGTTCGATTCAAAGCCTCTCTTGAAGAGGCTGCAGAGTGCCCTGATAGGCCCTTCCATGTGAAGTTGGAGAATGTTTTCCGGTAAAATAAAATCGAGTCCTGTGGTGGTGGACTGTGTCTTAGAGAGGTTAATACGGTTACAGAAGGAATGCTGGGTTTGGTGTTACCACTACAGGGGCGTTCAAAGGGGTGATTTCACTCTAGTCTCTCAGAACCTCAGCGTAAGAGACTGAGGAGAGCTGGGCTGTGCCCTGCCAGCCTTCGCTTTCTAGAAGGGATCTGTTCTGGGGCTCATAGGACGCTGCAAATTGCATGGAGGTTGCTGCACATTAGCCAGAAGGTTCTAGATGCACAACACTGAATGTCCTTTTGGACATCTTTCCAACAACTATACTAGCTTTGCACAGACACTGGACACCCTGAGTCGCCTCCCATCTTGCTTTCAAAGGGCAGCTTGGCCAGCAGGGTGAGGGTCATTCGTGTGCCGGGGCCCTGCCCTGGGACTCCTGATTCTGTCGCTCTCCACATCTCCCGGGAAAGCCTAGTCCATGGCTGAGATGCCAGCAATGAGCAGCAGCGGGAGGATGGCTCGGCGATGCCAGAGTGGGTTCTGTTGGCAAAGCCAGGGGGGTGTTCCTGCCTGTAGGGGTGATGTTAGACACCGCCCGTGATCTGGACTGGCTTTGCTTGCTGTTCATCCCCGTGCGATGCCTGTGATCTACCAATGGGAAAACGTCTCCTGCAGAGAACCAGACCCTGGGAAATCTCATCTGTTGTGATAAATTATTTTTAAGTGACGTAGAAAGAAGGATCAGCGTAGCGAAGGCTGTTGGGGTTCGTTTCTGTTCATTTCTAAGAGCAGGACCGTGAGCATGCTCTTCTGTCCCGACTTTTGTGGGAGGAGGAGGGGAAGGGATTCCTCTGTGGAGATAAGGGACATGGAGTAACTGTGACAAGGAGAGGAAGACACGAGGAGAGCTCCCTTCGGCCCACACTGCTGAGAGGGCTCCCCAGAGACAGAGCGGGGAGCAGAACAGGTGGATGGACTGAAACCCACTGCTGAGGGGGCAGCGGGGAGACAGGAGGGGTCTGCTGAGCCCTGGGGGTCACTCCCTGGCCGGGGATTGAACTTGTGCTGCAGTGGCTGGTGACAGCTTCATAGTGCTGAGGCTTTAACCCCTGCGCCACCAGGGAGGCCCGTCTCCTTGTTTTTCCTGGACATCATGTGGGAAATCTGGACACAAGGCAGAGAGGGCAACATGGACTTTGCCCCTCTCTTGTGAGCCATCCCCTGGACTCAGTACCTGAGGGTGGTGGAGAGGAGGCAGCACAGAACTGGCGGAGCCGCGTCTGGCTCTAATGCAGGGAGCTTCTTGCCACTGAAGGCCATCACGTGCTGGCCACCGCTGATGGTGAGCCCCCTGCTCACCCCGGGGCTCTCACTGCACTTGAGCTGGGCTTGGGGAGACAGGAAAGGACGGGGGGAGGCTGAGAGCCTCTGCTGGGAGGGTTCAGGAATGAGGGGAGGTCGCCACGCCCAGCGTGAAGGGTGAGGGACAAGCAGCAACCCCAGGACCCCTCTCCAGCATCAGTCATGGGCTTCCACCTCCTCACGAGTCTTTTCAGAGACTTGGACCTGGAGCTCTGCAGCTGCAGCAGAGTGAGAGGAAGCCTCAAGGTCTCTGACCTTGGCGGTCTCAGAGCAGGTGTGTTGGGGGAAGGGCTGGCTCAGGACGCCACCCCTCTCGCCCTGCACACTCCATTCTGCAGGGATAAGTGTCTTTGCTCTGGTGGGGAGGACGTGGCCCTGCAGCTCAGCGGTGGCGCCTCTCCAGCTGGAGAGGGGAGAACCGCGGGACAGAGCAGAAGCCGCCAAGCACAGGCTAGATGCCTGCGCAAGGGCGGGCCTGGCCGGGGCCAGGTGGCCGAGGTCCATGTCCTCTTCCTGCCTTACGTCTGTTCTTCCTCTCAACGGACTCAGAAAGACTCGAGTTGGGGGTGGCGCCGGGGTGGGCGATGGGCACATGCGGTGCACACGCACCCGTACACCTGCTTACATGGGCACGGAGCGCCAGCCCCTGGCAGGCGGGGCTCCCCGCCCACCCAGCCCGCCCGCAGGTAGGTATGCACAGGTACAGTGACTCAGGCGCCACACAGCCAGAGTGCCAGGGAGGCAGGCCACGGTGCCCAGACTGCTTCGCGCGGGCCTGCTGGCGAGCTGACCAGGGTCCCAGGCGCGGGGCGCGCCCCCTGCGCAGGAAGCCTCGGAGCGCGGGGAGGGCTGGGGGGCTTGCTTGGGTCCCCGCTCCCCGCGGCTGAGGCAGGGGGCCGGGGTGCCGCACGGCTTTGGGGTGTGGCTGTATTTTCTTGTCTCTCGCTGGGTGGCTGTTCCCGGACCAGACACCATCTGTCTCTCTCTCTCCCGTAGGCACGGTGCTGTTATGTCAGGCAAGCCAGGAGGGACCCTCCGTGTACACTGGCCCCAGTTCTCTTGTATATACTTCCGCAAGTAAGCCCGCGGCGTGGCGCTCTTTTTGTTTTGTGCCATAACTCTGAGTCCCATCACCTTCCTGCCATGTGAGTCCTCCCCGCCCCCCGTGGCTCTGCCGTGACGTCGGCCCAGTGCATGTCTCTGTCCCCACCCCCACCCCGTTGCCTTAGCACCCAACCCCTCTGCTCATCACGTGCGAATGCTCACCCCAGGTGTCCCCGCCATTGTTCGTTACTCGTGACTCGTGTCAGGACGGGCCGGGCCGGGGCCTGGGCGGGTGGGGGGTGCCGGGACACCGGGGCTCGCGGACGCCGCCGCCCCACGATGGAACCGGCCCTGGGACGCACCGCTGTCCACCGCAGGCCTCTCACGCGCACTCTCCCGCCGCTCCAGAGTGCCCGCCCGGTGGGTGATTTGACCACCAGGCTGTGCGGCTGGACAGGAGGAGAATGGGGCTGCCCCGTTTCCCTGGGCCACGGGTGGACAGTGGAGACGCTTTAGCAGCTCGTGCCGGGCCTCGGACCTACAACGGGACCGGTCACAGAGTGGGGTGGACAGTCCAGTCCAAGGGGACCCTGCTGGGACGGTGCTGGGGTGGAGGAATGGGGTGGACAGCCGAGCACGGGCTGCCCGCCCCTCCCCCACCCCAGCCCTTGCCTCTGTCCCACACCAGGACTGTCCACTTGTGTCCCCTCTGTAGCTCCACATGGGTCCCCACTGGGATCACAGTCCTCAAGTGAGCCTGGGGGTCGGGGGCAAGTAGGCACCTTCGGGACTGGCTGGAGAAGGGGCTGGGGCCCAGGCTACGCCTCCTGGGGCTAGAGCCGTGAGAAACAGGCAAAGCAGGCATCTGGGGCCCAGAGGCCTGAGGCTGACTGTGCCTGGCTCGTGCTTGGGCAGCGGTACCCCAGGGCCAGAGCCTGAGGACCAGGAAGGGAGCGGCGGGGCCCTGGCGGCTGCAGACGTGTGGCAGCCAGTAGTCACCTCCCAAGAGCATCTTCTCAGCGGTGCTGAGAAGTTGGGGCGCTCCCGTGACCCCGAGCAGTCCACCCCTGTCCACTCTGGCAAGCTGTGGTGCTTTCTAGAATCAGGAAACCATGGCGTTGGTCATGGTTGGGTCCTCCGATTAGGATTTCATTACCCAAGGGCACATGCCTGACCCTGCTCCATCCTCTCAAGTGCTGCACCAGGTAGGTACCGGCCGGTACTGTTTGCTTTACAGCCGAGGAAGTGGGGTGGGGGCTGCGAGGGGTGATTCTCCCAGGACCATGCTGCCGTCTCGGTGGGCGTCTGCTCTGGCTGCCCTTCCGGCGCAACGGGCTGTGAGTTCAACTTCCTCCTGCCGTGTGGGTCCGTGCTTCTTTGCAAATACTGTTCCCGAGGGGTGTTGACATGCGCCGCCCTTCTAGGGTGGATGTCCAGAGAGGCATTTTGCTGTTTTCTCTAACTGACCCCTCGAGACTGATCTGGATGAAGTGTCCACGCTGCCCAGTGCATATGCTCCCAAGCACCTGTTTATAAAGACTTCATTTGAGTAATTTGTTACTGTGGTCAGTATGTGGGGCTAGCAGCTGCCATCTTGGGCTGGGAGACCTGGTCATCAAAGACTCAACTTCAGATTTCATTACTGAAGGGAACAAAGCAAATTAAACTCAACAAAAAAGCTAGCTTGGGTTGCTGTGGCTCGCGTAAGACGAGCAGGGTAAGCGAGGGTCCCGGGCACCCTGCGAGCTGTCACCTCCAAGCCTGGCACAAGAGGAGACTCTAGCCAACAGCAGCCTGTGTGTTAATTAAGACTTGTGAGCTAACAATGGGTCCTAGATGTTCACAGGATTATAGAAACCAAACAAAGCTGATAAGTGGCAAGGACCTAGTCGTCTGGCTGGCTAACCCTGAAATAGTGATGACCTGGCTGGTAAGAAAAACCTGCTGGTCTCTCATCTAATGTCTCCATTGATGATTGAAAATACAAAAAACACAGCTCCCCTTCGCTGTTAGCGGTGTGAGTTTTTTTCTATGTTTAAGAGTAAAAATTTATAATAATTATAGCCCCTGTATAACGTGTATCCAACACCTTTCATTTTTAAATTGCATCATCAGTCATCTAACCTACACATTTGTCATTCTATTATTTTCACTTACGATCCTGTCATGTGCGCCTTATAAAAATATGTTAATGGACTCATAATAGTCTGTTGTTTAATGATGTTTTATTTTACTCTCCCCCCCCCCAATGTTGGGCGCTTAAGTTGATAGCAATTTTCCAGGAAGGATTGAAGGTAAATAAATTGTATGAAGTTGTTTGAAACAAGCCTGTTAATTGCTAATCCTACTACCCCAAAATAATAATAATAATAAAACCCAAACTACTTTCTTAACCACAAGCAGCTTCACCTGTCGACTCCTTCCGCGAGGGTGTTCAGACAGGCAAGCTCCATCTCTATTTTGTAGCCAACTCTCCACGTGGATGGCTGGACACCCTTAACTATTTCCACCTTGGTCTGTGCAGGGGAGTGAGGAGAGAGGCCGGCCTGCCCCCTGGCACACAGGGCTGTGACTTCCTGTCTCCTTTAGTTCCTTTGTGGACCTGGCTGTTCCCAGTTAGCTACCTTTTTTGGAACATTCTCTTCAGTTTTCTCTTCCTGATGAAGGTGTCTTTTCCAGTAAAAGTCACAGACCATTCTATAGAAATCATTTGCCAGCACATAGAGGGTCCTTTACACACGTGTGTGTGTGCGCGCATCTACATAAATGCACACACATGCACTTGTGTGTGCCTATTCTCACACATGTGTGGGCGTGTGTACCTTCCTGCCTGAGACACACCTACACGTGTAACCCTCAACACGCATGCCTAGCTGCGTTTGTGTGCACACATAGGTGTGTGACCCCATACATGCATGCACACACAGCCATGCACACACATTAGCAACACATGAGCAGTGACCTGAGTTCTTTTTGTCCTACCAGGTCTGACGTATGAGGCCAAGAGCCACGTGTCTTGTCCTGGAGGTCAGTGGTGCAGCCGCTTTCTTCTAAGAATCCGGCTTTCCACCTAAAAGCTGAGGTTTCCTGGCTTCTCAGCAAGCCTGTAGGACACCTCGGCTTATTTAACTTGAAAATGCATGCATTTGTCATTTTTATTTAGCAGTTATGCTCCTGAAGAAAGGTGTGTAAAAAGTGCACTTCTGGAAATAGGAGACTATGTGTTTACTGACTTCCATAATTATTCCTGAGCTGCTTTTTTTTTTTCCCCACGTATCTTTAACTGGCCTTGGATGCTTGAGACTTAAATTGCCCCTCCGCCTAGCCAAATAGCTAATCATCTGTAAATAACACCCTTAAATGCGGTAGGGGAGATGGTTTTGAAAGGAACCCTGCTGAATTAGTCTGTAATGAAAATAATTCCTACTGAAGTTATCTGTTTTTTAAGATGCATTTTTGCATAATGGGTCTATTCCTGCCCCTCTTGAGCACTATCCTAGAAATGTAACCAGGACGTGAAAGCCTGCAGAGAAGGGGTGTCTCCCAGGACCTCACAGCCCAACCCATAGACTCCATCAACCCACATAGTTCCTGCTCTTCCCCTGACGCTATCCTCGGGGGAGGCCTCATTCATGGTGGAACCTGGCACTTAACCACCCTCTCTCATGTCCTCCTCACCACTCTCATCCAGAGACTAAAGCTTTCCAGGGACGTCAATGAAGTCACGCAGAACCCCAGAGATTTAGATATGATGCCCTTGTACCGGATGTCAAGCATTTAACATTAATATTTTGGTCTTAAAATGCTAGTTTTTAATCAACCGAATGAAGCAAAGTCCGATGATGCTATCTGCTGAACAGTAATTTTAATGAATGAGTTGACATTGTGTCTGAATAGCAGGGAGTTTGATGGGAGCAGGCAGGCCTGGGGGGTGCTCTCTGCTCTCCACCTCGGCCAGGTCTGCAGGCTTCTCCGCCGGGGGAAGAGGCACCAGCTGTATTATTGTCAGCACTGTTTGCATACAGCAAATGTTCAATATCCACACAGCTCCAGGCAGAAATGGGCAGATAAAGAACATATCACTTCTCTTCCAAATTAAAACATGACTTCCATTTTTATTAGTTCAAATATCAAGAGGTAAACATTGGTTCCATGTTTGGACTTAGATGAACCAAAGTAACTATCACTGATCCCTCCTTCCATATGGGGTCGATGTTTCCAGAAGCAGGTAAATGTTGCCAGCTTTATTTCATTTTCTTAAAATTTTTATGAATAGATTTTCAAATTACAAGAGTAACATGTTCACTATAATCAGGGAACCTACAGACACACACACAGAATAACCTGGTGACAGTATTCCGCTTTATCCCTAAACTCAGACCCTTGCTCTGTAATGATGCCTGTGCGTGCCTCCTTTCCCCCATAATAACACAAGAAGACCATAGCATACCCATGCATGGGGGAGAGGTGGGGGGGGATCGGCAGTGAGCTGATGCTATCCAGGAGAGCACATGTGTGTGTCACATGCACACTACATGGATGAACCTGTTTTGTTTCACTTCATCCTACATTTTGACTCGTGCTATTAAGCCTCGTGGGGCCATTCTCTGTCCAGAGCCGCCCAGCCCTCCCCGGCTCTGGTCACATCCTGCCCTGAGGTGCCTGTGCTTCATGCATCCCAGCCGCAGACTGGGACTGGTGTTTGCATCCCTGCATCCTCACCAGCACCTGCGTGCTTGGCTCTTTTTAATTTTGCAAGTTGCATGTGTGGGAGACAGCCCCCCCCCCCGGCTGCGTGTTCATCTTCCTCCCTCCAGGGGCCACCACCTGTCATATGCTTATGGTAACCTAGTGCTGCTGCCTCTGGTGCATTTCTGGCCCACACGCACCTGGTTCTCTTCTGCATCTTCCTCATCTTATTTTTAATTCACATTGAGAGAAAAACTGCTCATTCAGGAGAATAACCTGTGGAACTCATCGATGCGGTAGTCACTTCCATTTGGCTCTGTTTATGTTCCATGCTACTATTTTTTTTTAATTATACATGCAAACATCATGTCTTCTTTGTTATCAACTTTATCCCTTTAGATTGTACAGTCCCTGTACAAGCTTTGTTCAGCATTGTACTGGTGGGCTTCTCTAGCTGAGAAGACAAAATGCCAGACTGGAGGCTGACCCAGCAGAAATGGATTTTCTTACAGTTCTTGAGGCTGGAAGCTGAGATTCAGGTGCAGGCAGGGAGGTTCTGGTTAAGCCCCTCCCAGTGCATAGGGTCACTTTCTCCCCATGCCAGTCCCTGGCATCTCTTCTTAGAAGGTCACTAATCCCTGCACGAGGGCCCCACCCACATGACCTTACCTGAACCCATCACCTTCCAGAGTCCCCACCTCCAAATGTCATCATGTGGAGGGGATCAGGACATTAAGATGAATTTGGGGGTGCACACAGGCACCAATATTTTCTGGAGGGGGGGCTTAAAAGAATAATATTCATCAAGGGCTAGAAAAGCAAGTTCAGTGGCCATTTCTGCCTGGCTCCGAGTGTGTCTGAGCTTATTATCCACGCAGACGGCACTCCCAGCCCAACCTCAGGCCCACGTCAGCACAAGTCCTGAAGGAAAAGGCAATGACTGTTCCTTCCACTTGAAATTTGCACCCCGACAACGGGGGCGGGTGGGGGGGAGCTATCTCAGGCCAATGCTCGGGAACCAAAGTGTGATTGAAATGCAAAACCATCTCCTCATTTATTCACTTTTATGAAACTCAAGGGCAAGTGGTCGTGGCACAGTTTTAATTGATATATTGATTGCAGATTTTATGGAAGTAATTGTGTGCAATTCATAAAACAGTGATTTAAGTGGCAGAAAAATGCATAAATCAGGCCTGCACCGTTCTACTCTTAGACAACTGATAGAACTTCCATTGGTGTCTGTAATTAAAATAATGACCTAAATTCATTTATGGCTTCCTGTTTCTGCTGCCCCATGCAGAAGCTGTGAGTAGCCTGAGATGGCTGAATAGAAAGTGCACACACGGGTCTTTGTGCCCCTGATATGGTGGTTTGTCTCTGGGGCCTTCTCCTTCCGGTAGCTCAGGGTTTTCTGGTTGCATGAAAAGCTTTTTTAAATATTATCTGGAAGAGGCTTTAGAAAAATAATAGCACCCAGAGGAACTAGGGGAAGCTAGTGAGATATTAGCCTCCAGTGGAAAGAGCCCTCCTGCCCCACACTCAACACAAGTAAAAATTTAACATGATAAATGTTATTTTCTAAAGTCAAAATTAATGGGAAAAATACATGATGAACAAAGCATCAAAATTCTCCATAAAGATGGAATGAATATTATTCTTTTTTCTTTTGCCTCAGATTCTACCTTTGTTAAGTATAGTGCCCATCCTGGATTTTTCTAGTAGCACGTTTGATGTTTTCTTTAAATATGACTGTCCTGATTACTGGTGCTCGCTTTGGTTCTGGTGTCTCCTCCCCTTAAGTGCTTTACCCAAGGTAAGTGCCCAGCTGGCCTTAACCTCATTCTAACTATGAGATTGAAAATAGCACCCCACTAATAATAATAGCTAATAATGAGCACTGGCTGTTTGTCAGACATTCTGCTAAGCCCTTCACAGCAACTTTCTTCCTTAATCTTCACAAGATGACTATGAAATAGGTGTGACTATTATGAACCCCTTTCATATGAGAAAATGTAGTATTAGAGAAATTAAGGAACTCGTCCAAGGACATCCAACTAAATCAACTTTGACCCCAAGTCCCAAGGGGCAGGACCCCCATCAGCTCCTAGCAATGTCTGGGTGGAGAGTATTCAAGTAGATCCTCTAGGCCACGGTCCAGCCTCTGTCATCCGGCCTCTGTCATCTGGCCTCTGTCACGCATCTTCCTCCCATCCTACCAACTCTGGAGAGGCAGTTTTTCCCAGTCTCATATGTCTGGTCAAGAGTTGACAAATTTCTTTGAAAGGCCAGCCAATAAATATTTACAGTTCTAAGAGCCAACTGTTCTCCCTGTAACTACTCTGCTCTATCCTAGTTTGAAAGAGGCCATAGACAATACATCAATGAATGGGCCTGTTTCCAATAAAACTTTATTGAAGAAACTTGTCTTCGGGCCAGATAGTTTTATCAGCTCCCTCCTTCAGGGCCTTCTTATTGGAACGGATGTAGGACACAGGGAGGGCAGCTGGCAACTTGGGGTGCAGATTCAAAGGAGAATTCAATGTGGTACCTTCTTTGTACCATTTTATCACAGATTAAAACAGCAATGTGAGGCAGACATGTAAGCAAAATACCCTTCCGACCGGGAAGTATTAAAGTAGGACAAAGACCTAATCTGGGGATGTACATAAATTGGGACTAGATACAATGAATTAACTGTGAGTTGTGCTCTCACAATAACGAGCAACTAGGTAGAACTTGGAGGTCTTGTTTTGGTGCCATCAGCCATGGCGGATTCAGGTCTACCCTGTTCCCTGGAGACTAGATGGTTGCTGTCACCCCGAGCCCTCAGCCACTGCTGTCTCTGTCCCCTCTCTCCCATGTCCAGCTAGCTGGCGCCTGAGAGTCCCCAAGTGGGTGACCCTAATAGGAATCTACGTCAAGTTCCCTCTTCTTTCTGGATGGCCCGGCCTTATGGTGACGTCGATTTGTACCCCCTCCCCTCTGACGTCAATTCTGAAACAATCCCTGAATCCCATCCTTCCCTCCTCTCATCCATCATCTGACGGAGAAGGAGATGGAAAGTTTATAGCTTCCTTGGGCCCATGTCTGGTCCTTGCACATGCTGGGTCCCCTCCCCTGCCCTGCAGATGCTCAGTGGCAGGAATGTCTCAGCTCAGCCTCCCGCGCTCCCGCGCTCCCGCGCTCCTGCGGGTCAGACGGGTAACCGCGGAGGCCTCCAGCCCGGGTCTGGGAATCGCGCACACACGCGCAGGGACACCTGGGCCCGTTCCTGCCGGGCACTGACCCTGGAGAGTCAGGTGGAGTGAGTTTGCCTGCTCTCGCCGCTCTAGCTCACCTGGAGGTGCAGGTGTGTGTGTGTGTGTGGTTCCCTCTCCAACACCCTGGGACGAGCGCTGTGGCCTCGCCTACCATGGGCCGGTTCTGTCGTAGTCGTTATGATGCCTGCGCGGTGTTTGGCACCCTGGGACCCGCTGTCCAGCTGCCACCGCCGACGGTGAGCCCAGGGGACTCTGCCTCCCCGTGGCTCCGCTTCCCTTCATCTGATGTGTTCCCGGGGTCTGGCCTATCCGTCCTGCTAGCAGGTGATTTTTAAGGCGTTTCCATGACTCTTCGGAAGAGCTTGCTTTCTATTTTTAACCTCTCCCCACCCTGACCCGGCTGGGTGGCACCATGCCGTCTCTGGAGAATCACTGAATTGCCACCCTAGATAGCCTGGTGCTTCCTGTGCTGTTCTGTTCTTTTACCACTTCAGGAAGATTAAAAAGCAAACAGTGAGTGAACACCCTCTGTTGTTGAAAGGGAAGACTCTGCAGAGAAGCAGCCCAGTCAGGCCAGCGCCCGGTTATTCATCTCAATGCAGACCGGTGGCTTCTGTCTTTTTCAGACGAGGGTCTCACAGATGCAGAAGGCTGCCAATTGCAAAAACTACCATCCTGTGCTTTGCCCCCAAACATCTTATTTGTCTTGATATTTCTTTCACAGAAATACATATGACAGATAAGGAGTCACTTGAGGATGGTTTGCTTTGTGTCAGACAGATATTAAAACAATAAACTATGCTGCCCTGGGACCCTGTGTATACGGAGCAGGAGAATAAGGCCGAGAGGAGACGCTTCTGAAAGGCAGCGAGGCAGTTGTGCCGGAGGAATCCCCTGGAAACTGTAAGGCCTGTGATAGCATTTACAGGAGGATTTTTTCATGCTTGTGTTTCCATAAGAAGATCCACAGACCACTGGGTGCAGCACCCACCCCGCCCCGTCCCCCCCCCCACCACACCACCCAACTCCCCTTAACGCCCTCGCTGCCACGGCCCTGGACGGGAGTGAGAGGGAGGGCTGTCAGGATGGACCGGCTTATTTTTGGAAGCTCTCATCTGCTTTCTCAAACTAATGCGGATTTAAAATGAGGAGAAATTACGATTCTGAGTTCAGGGCTCTGAACATAAAATTTGCTGGGGCCGGAGATCAGAGCTCCTGAGTGTTGCCTGGGATATAAATCGAGGGGCAGCTTGGTACAACAGTGGAAGGGGTGTGTTCCTAGGGGACCCCGGGTGGATAAATTGAGCCGAGCCTCTGTAAGTCTTCTGAGCCGGGAGCGAGCAGCGTAGGATGAGTGGGGACATTGGAGGTGAACATCCAGCACCAGACCAGGGTGTTTGTGCCCTCGCCTAGAATGAGCCGACCCCACAGGGGGCTGCCCACTTTCCAAAGCAGTCTCTGGGCACAGTGTACCCCCTGGACGTAAGCTGAGCGCAACCGCCACCCCCTGCCACTCCGCGTTGATGGTAAAAGAGCCTGGCGGGCCCATGGACTCCGTCAGCTGACACTGGCTTCCCTCCGGCCCCCAGACACCCTGTCTCGGTCGTGTCTTATATAAAGCACCAGGCTGGGGGACTGGGGAAGCAAGTGTGAGCTACATGCAGCTTGCAGGCCCAGACAACTCGCCTCTATTTTAGATCCTCTATTTTAGACCCAGATTTGTATGCAGCCTGGCTCCAAATGGCTTTATGTGTGAAAAAAAGTGCCTCGCCTATGGGCGCTCTGCCCCCGGCCTACACTGCCCGCCCGTGGGGGTCACTCCAGGGGCCTAAGAAGCGGTTCCTAAAAGTCCTGTTTTTGCTGGCAAATTCTGGCCTCTGGTCTTGAGGTAATAAAGTTCTCCTTGAGCAGAAGACCTGGCTCCGGTGGTTGGGACTCAGGTGTGTGTCCTGAGGTGTGCCTACCTACCTGTGAGCATCAAACATCCCTGGAGCGGAGAACCCCTGGGGTGGAGCCCCTGGAACATCTCGCACCAGGGCCTTCTGTCACGGTGTGGTTTAGGGGCCATGTTTCCCGGCAGCCTTGAAAGCGCAACAGAGAAGCCACTGTGCAGTCCCTGGACAGCTGGATCACTTCTGGAAGGTTCTCCTTCTTTCTATTCTACGTGAGGATTCCAATTGGAACATCAGGCAGGCGGTCGCTACATCCAGATTGTCCCCACCCCTCTAGATTTCTTGAGACTTCCCTCCCCGTCTTACCCTGCTGAGTTTGAGCTATTCACCATCAGGTCATCTGAGCTCGGATCAGTCCCCTGGCCCCAGAGCCAGCTGGGAGTGCATGCAGGGGCTTTTGCTTGGCTGCCCGTGCGTGGGGCCTCAGCGCCCCCTCTGAGGGCCTGGTGAGGGCAGCAGCAGCCCCAGAGCACCATGGGAAAGCAGCCCTGCCCGGGAAGCCTGTTAATCGCACAGGCCCGATCCCTACCTGGAGAGGCAATTCACCAAACTTGCTGTTTCAGCCAGCCGCGAGCCAGATCATGAATGATTTAACAATTGAACCTTGACTGTGTAGATGCACTCGATAAAGTCATTATTTATATACATTATTTGCCTTTTTCCCACAGTCGCCCCCAAAGAGCTCAATGGTACCAGGGCCGGTTTTGTCAAACGAGTAGATGATGGCAAATCCCCTTCGCCCAAATTATAACAGACATCAGCTTTGCAGGCCTTTGTCTTCCAGCAACAGAAAGCACCTTTGCAAATGCTTTCTGCGGGCCTGCCAAGCTAAACACAGCGAGATTGAGATCCATTCTCGTTTGGCTGAATGAAATGCTACAAAAATTCTGCCCGGGGTGGGTATTGTCAATACCTGTGCAGAGACAAGTCACAAATACGTCTTCGGCACAGTCACAGCCTTTCCCTGCTTGCTCAGCACAGGCCATTCACCACATGTCTGTCGGATTAGTCCAAGTGTTTGTTAGCAAAGAGGAACGAAGCGAGGAGCTGGCTTTGGGAGGTCAGCAGGAGTAGTGTGCATCAGAGAGGGAATGAGACCGCGTGCTCGCTCAGGGTCTGAAAGAACCATGTGACGACGGGTGTTCGATGTGCGACCACTCATGTGGGCTTTGTTCCGGCTTTTGAAATCTGCTTGTAGGCTAAAAAACATTTCTGCTTTGGGAAACAGCCTCACTGCTCAGAGTAAATCATTGTGTTTTGATTGCATTAGCTTTCTTGATTTTTTTTTCCCCCCTAGATGACTCATTTCTTTCTAAGGAAGAGATTTGTTTCTAACCAAGTTATGAGTCAAGCGATATCGGGTAACAATATTAATAGCTGATATGCAAGTAAAAGTGTAGTATTTTCAGTTACTACGGGTCTATTTAAGCCTTCCAAGTTTGGGAACTGTTTCTAGTTGCATTTCATCATAAGCTGATATTGCCAGTAATCAGGTCTGTGTGCATGACGCCAGGTCCCCGTTATGGGGAGTGTTCGTTTCCCTGTTTCTGGATTATATGTGACCCCATCTCGCATCCAGATGTGGAAATAAGCCCCAGTGGAGAAGGGAGACAGCTTGCCTTGGACTCTTATCGGGAACATAAATCTGTCATGATCCCGGTGGTCTGCATCCAATTAGCAAAAAAGGAGCAAAGCCTTCCAGGTGTCTTGAAATCTCAGAACATAAATATAGAACAGAAGAAATGGTGCCCCCCCAACTTCCACCCCTGCCCCCAACAAGGAGCATATTGAGGTCTCAGGGAGGCTTGTCAAGAGATTTCCCCTGCAAATTAATACAGTCCATGATGGATTGGGGCTGGTTTTCTGGCTGTTGTTTGGATATAGAGGGGGATGAAGCAGCCAGCGCAGGCAGTGGGAGCAAAGCAAACCGAGCACGGAGACAGCGGTGTAGAGAGCATCTCCCCCAATCTGACCTGGGAGGCCTTCTCCCTAGTCCGCCTGTGACAATAAATAAGATCAGGGGCCAGGTGGTGGCGGGCGACCTGGACGCAGGTGGCCTGGTGGATTTCCGAGCTTCTCTGCAGCACCTTCCCTTCCCTTTGAGCAACTGGCCACCTCACAAGGCTTTGTGAAGACGGGGCTGATCTGTGGGTCCGCATGAGCCAGTGTCAGCAACCCTGCCTGCTCTATCTCCCTGCTCTCTCAGGGGGGTCCTGGGGCTAGAATCTGGCAATCGCTCGGATTATTCGAGTCTCTCACTAATATCCTCACAAAACCAGCCTCCCTTCGATTATGCTTCCTTCCCAAGCAACCTCCTAGCAGGCACTGCCCACCCGAGGCACATCACATACGTCACCTTTGAAACTGACCTTCCCAAGCCTTCTAGCTGATAATAAAACCAGGAAACAATTCAGCAGCTACTTTGTGCCTAGTAAGGTGCGAGAGAGACAGTATTGACACATTAAAGTTCTCAGGACATCTCAACAGAGAGATAAATGATGCGTTTGCAATCACCCAAGGTTTAGGAGGTTGATCATTGGAGAGAAAAGGAAGAAGCAATCAGAAAATGGAGGGTAATCTCGAAAGGCAGCTAGCTCGGGAAGGAGGCAATGTTCGGACCAAAAAAAAAACAGGAAATCAGCTCGCACTCAGAGATAGACAAAGCTAAGGGAAACTGCACAGGCAGTGGCCTCACGGGGCGGGAGGGCAATGAGGCATCTCAGCTCATGGAGGGAAGACACTGATCAACTCAGCCCAGAGCCCAGCGCAGAACCACCGCCTTCCCCTCACCGTGGCCGTTTCTCGCCAACTTCCTGCTCTTGCCAACTCCTCTCACACACCCTAATCAGACCCGCAGCAGCCTAGAAACTTCTGGCTAATTTGGATTTGACTAAAACTTTTGTACCATGACGTTATGTAAAGAGATTCAATTATGGTGCACAATGTTTTGTGAGTAACTACCGCCCATAAAAAGTTAATTAATCAGGGCTGTGTCAATTTCCTCGTGCCATGTCAATTTGCTGCCAGGTAATTAATCACTAATCACCCACCAAGCAGCAGGCAGGGGGACAATCCACGAGCCATTTATTGTCTCTCCCCAAATAAATGGCTCGCACAGCCAGCAAGAAACACATCTTGCCTTTCATAATATTTTTATCGACACTTTTGCAAGTTGTAATAGACGGCGGCAACAAGCAGCTGCAGCTCAATGGAATATGAATATTAAAGAAACAAATGAGGAGAGATTTATAGGACATTGCGTTTCTGTTATGTCGGTTTTGAGATTAAACCGAGCAAATGAACAGTGAAAAATTACTCTTCCATGTGGAGAATGGTGATTAGACTTGTACATTAATTAGAAATTTTTGTTTTCCTATTCAATGCATTTCAAATGAGGATGTCCTAGAAGGAACTGTTTGTCCAAAATGCAGATTTATTCACTTCTAAACAGCAGTATTTAATATCAACATGCAGTTTTTCAGCGAGACAAGAGCCGATCCCAAACGCGTATTTCAGGATAAATAGAGGTGAATCCGAGAACCAGAGACTCCAAAAATTTCAGTGGCCATTTTGGTCTTTCTGATGGATGGAGCTTCCTTTTCTTTTCTCGGAAGCCCTGAAATTACTGATTTCTTTAAAAATGAAGAGCCATTTTTGTTTTGACCTAACACTCCCTACACCCCGCCGTGTTAAATTTTCCATTTAGTGTCATTCAGAAGCAGTGACCTGCTTGTGTATTCAATTCTGTGTCGTAAACCAGCTTGCTGTACCTTGATCTGAGCTTCATTTGGAAAACATAAGCAAACGCTTTTGCCATTTGGGGAAAGCATAGGTTGTTTGGCTGCTGGTTGTGATATGCAACACGCCAGGCCCAAGCGTGTGGCTGAGCTACAGCTGGGTGTTATTTCCCCTGGCTGTGTTACCTATTAAGCTACCTCTTAATTTATGGTTCAGCGTGTGGAGCCGGTGTTCCTCCAAGGGGCACCCGGCAGATCTGTGAACCTGCCACTGAAAAAGCTTGCCCGCACCCCCAGAACTGTGAGTGGCTATTTCCTGACATAAATTACCCGCAGAACAATCCCACCCCAAACCAACGGGGCCTCTCTCAGCCTTAAGACATTCAAAGGCAGGTGGGGAGGGCCGGCATGGTGGGGAAGTGGGGGGCTGGAAGGACAGAGGGCCCCTTGCATCCTGATGGTGCACCTTTCCCCGGGCATCTGGCAACCTCCCGCGAATGCAGGCTGGGCAGAAAGGCAAAGAATAGTTGCCCATTAAAGCGGCCGTATATTTTTATGGCTTCGATGTGAATCTGCCCCCTGTCGGGTTTTGCATCTGCTGCTCGTCCATCTCTCCCACAGCTCCAAGGCTCGGATATGCGCTTTATAACCCTCAAGTATTTGCCCTGGTTTTGTGTTTCTGCTGTTGGGATTTCCAGGCTGGCGGGGTGATCTTGTTTGCGTTAAATTTGGAAGGTGAGCACCTTCTCTTCATAAGAGAAGGAGGATACGGGTCCCTGACTGGAACTCGTGAGCACAGGGTACCCCTGATGGTGGGGCAGGTCTCTGCCCGGGGCAGCAGAGTCGCCCCTCTGGCGTTTGGCTCAAATCTTGCTGCTTGAGACTCGATGCCATGAGCCTAGCCCGAGCTTCTGGGGCTGCAAGCCCGAAGTTCCCATTTCACTGAGCTCCAGGTATGGCGGCCTTTATTTCCAGCCACCTAAACAGTCCCTGCACCCCCACTCCGTGGTGTGGTCTGGGCATAAATCTTGCTGAAGGTGGGAGCAGGTGGGCTGGGAATGGCGGTGTCAACCAGACACGCTTGAGCATTTGCTCCAGAGCTGCTGCCCTGTTTTCTTTGAGAGAAACTCATTTTTAGCTTATGAGCTAAATCCAATTTTCGCTGCACTGATACCAGATTTTTCACTTTGATTCATGCTGGATAAGGTTTAAAGGGAGCCCTTCCCGGATAATGAACCTCCCTCTCGCTTCTCCCTGCCTCGCCTCCCTCATGCCTAGAACGCAGGCTTTGTCCTGCATCCGCACGGCCACCTGCATGCCGTCCGTGGTCTCTGTGACGGTCGCTTTACATATTTACTAACGAGTTCAGCTGGAAAGAATCCCAGCTCCTAAGTTGGAGCTCGAACATGCCTCTTTCCTCCCTCGCACTCCCTCGCACTGTTCACAAAGAGGCATTCACAAATACTGAATGGGGTGGCAGGTTGCGGCGTTCGTGAACGTCGACTTACCCCACTCCAGAAGTGGAGGACGCTGCACTTCCAGGCCACCTGGTGTGGGTTACTTGACACGGTTGCCTGCTTGCTGTATCCAGACTCCTGAACTGGCTCTGATAGATGACGTGGTAACTGGAGTCAACCAAAGATAAGAGTCAGTGGCACAAACTGAGCACGGAATTGAGATGTCTGCTCTTTGCATGGCTCAAGGATAAGCCTTTCTGGTTTTGTTTCATCTGTAGCTGAGTCATCTATCTGGGTAATCGCTTTATGGACACGTTTAACCATGTCATGGTATCTGCAAGCCAGCCTGGTAAGCGAGGGGGGGCGGAATCAGGGCCTCCCACCTTTAATCTAAAGGCAGCCTGACAAACAGGCTCTCTCGCATTGAAATTAACCAGTTGTCTGAGTGTCCGAAGGGAGCCAGGTTGTCCCAACCCAGCCACGGGGAGTGAGGGGTCCTCTCATGGGGAGGGGGTCCCTGAGGCACAGCTAGAGAGCAGACAAGTTAGGGATTAGAAGGATTGGAGATGATCTTTCCCTTGCTCGTGGTTGCACGCCATGTACAGCATTCAGAGGCGGTGATGTCAGGGCTGCAAGAGATGCTGTCTGCGCGGTGTGAAGGGAGTGACATGGCTCAGTGGCTTTTCATAGCTGTCACCTGTCTGGGGGACAGGCTGAGCCCTGCTTTACTCCAGAACGAGAAACTGATCTTCGAAGCCTGTCACTAGGCAGCAATAATAGCGAATTTAAGTGAACAGAGGGCTCGGAAGCATTCCAAGTGCAGTGATTTGTCCACACCATCTCCCTTTTCATCAGCCCCACACCTGTCCCGAGGCCTGCCACTGATGGCTGAGAGGCTCGGCTGGCATGGACGTGGCTGTGGTTTGTCTCAGGCCACGAGTGAGCGCCAGCTGGGCTGTCGGTAGCCTGTTTCTCTGCAAATCCCGACAGGACACTTTAGACAGTGGCAGTGAGGACAGTGCTCTGGAAGGTGAGGAGGACGGAGACTACCAATTGATGTCCAGGCACCATCTTAGAGAGCCTACGTCTGCCTCGTGCCAGGCACCTTCAAAATCAATGAGCAGAGCAATGGGGGGAGGAAAGGATGAAAGGAAGAGGCAGGAAACACCCATCAGTCAGGAAGAGTAAAGGGGGCCAGCATCTGGACAGCAGCAGGGAAGAGACACCGAGACCCCACATCCGGGAGAGTCAGGGCTTCGGCGTGGAGCCTCTTCTCCAGGTGTCTGCTGGGAACCTCTTCATTTAGCCTGCAGTGGGAGGGAGGAGATGAAAGCCAGGGCTTGCTGCTGGTCCTCCCGCTGGCCTTTACCGGGACACCCCCCTAGTACGCCCCAGTGGAGGAGGAATTTGGCCGATTCTCCCTGTGACGATGGGTGCAAAATGGGACCCCGGCCCTGCACTGGCAGCGCGGCTCACGCTTACGCCGCGCTCCTGCTCGGCTTCTGTTTCCTGTTCTATCTCAACATCTAAATCCTCCAAGAATTATTGTAAAACCTGCTTGTCGCTGAGAGGGATCTTGTCTGGCTGGCCCTGCCCCAGAGCCAGCAGTAACGAATGGGGCACTATAATTACCGTGTTTGCTCACATAGGCAGCCAGCTGCTCGGCCAGATTGTGAATTTTTCATTTTCCTTATTTCAAAGGCCGAGTGTTCCTATGAAAACTTAATATTTGAACCATGGCAAGATGGCGTCCGAGCCAAAGCAACTCAACTCCCCCGGCCCTGGCGCCGAGATTTCCTGTCTGCCTGCTCCCGGGCCTCCCCAGGGTCGGGACTGGACCCCGTGAATGTGGATAGCTCTCTGCATCTCAGCCACATCAGCTGAAACCTCTTCCTGGCGACGGGGGGAGGGGTGCGGGAGGGCTGCCGAGAGCAAGCTCCCCGCGCACAGCTTGTCTTTAAGAACAGCCACAGAGATTAAAAACAGCGCCATGGCCTTCTCAGCTCAGAGATAAAGTCTTCCGGGACTGACTCTGCCATGCTAGTGTTTTGCCCCCGTGGTGAGGGGAAGGTGGGGCCGGCTCAGGGAGCTGCCTGGCTGCTGGGCCCTGCTGGCCAGGCTGCCCTTCGGTTGAAGGGGTTGGACGCTAGTCGGCCATGGCATGCCATGGCCCGGGGAAACCCCCTTCCCAGCCCTGACCCTTCAACAGATGCCATAGGGGTGCAGGGTGCGGTTCTCAGGCCTTGGGGCTCACTGCCCCCCTGTCTCGGGAAGCAGGAGACCCCCCCCCACCAGTGTCCTTTCTAGCCTTCAACAAAATCACCTGCTACAACCCTCACGGTGGGGGATGGGGGCTGGGGGGGGGAGGAGGTAATGGTGGGGGCTTAGGCTCCCCAAGGTGTTGGGAGGAAGGGTGCCCCTCTCAGCAGTTTGGCTGCAGAGTGGAGACAACTTTAACACAGTCTGAGAAACAGCGCTTGCAGAGGTCAGGCATCCCCAAAAGCGCCCAGGAAAAGTGAGGTGCCTAAGCTAAGTTAAAGGGGCTTTATGCTTCTGTGGTCAAGGACACCTGCCTCCTCCTGCTGCCCAGACCCCAGTGAGAGGCCGGGGAGGGGAGGAGCCCCCCCCCACCCCCCGGAAATGAGGAGGCGGAGGGAGCGGCGAGAAGGGGCAGGGGAGGTTTGCTGGGTCAGGTGTCCGTCCTTCTCTGCCTGCCCTCATTTGCCTTCTGCTCAGGCAGTAAAACCGTCTACTCCCCTGTCCACTGTTAATGACCTGGGGATGAAATCGGGGGGCCTCTGCTGACTGGGGTGGGGAGGCAGAGTCTGCCTCCAGGACCTGGCAGACTCAGCAAAGAATAGGTGCCAAGAAGGCTGACCTGGGGGAGGAGGGGGGTGCACAGCACAGCCCCTGGGCAAAGGCAGCGGTGGACTGGCCAGCTGCATCGGTGCCTGCACCCTGCGTCCCAGGCCTCCTGAGCCTGGACTCCCTGTGACCTGGACAGCATTGCTCTCTGGGCGTGTCCCCAGCAGAGCGCCCCCTCTGGGTCACCACTGGGGTGACACTGCTGGGGCACAGCCGGGAGAACCCGCTGGTGGCGTCCCCAGAGCTGTGGGTTTGAGGTGCGCTCGGTGCAACAAGGGTGATTCCTGGAGACTTCCTGGGTTAGCACCTGCGTGGGTAGGAAGAAGGGCACCCAGAACTCCTGATCGGGGGGTTCAGTGTCAGACCTCATCTCCCTCATAACACTGGCAGCCATTCTGCTGAGCAAACCACACCTCCCAAGTGGAGACTTCCCCCCTCATCCTCCTCTCTGGCTGGCCCAGTGCACTCACTCAGCCATTATAGTGTTTTAAAGCCTTCTCAGTGGTTGGGGGCAGAGGGACCTTGGTAGCAGGCTGTTTGCCATCACCAGGACACTTGGATCCTGGAGCACGGCGCCTCCGTTAGAAACTTAGCAAGGAAAAAAGGTGGGAAGCAAATAAAAATGGGTCGGGGAAGCTGTGAATGTGTCACACTGCTGCAGTTACCCCGAGATAAGCACCGACACCGGGAAGCGTGTTCTGTGTCTGAGCAGCCCATGCAGGTGGGTGTGCTTTCAGTATGCGCCTGCGCATACGCGTGCACACACCTGCTTACACGAGCACGCACACAGGTGTACGGGCGTGTGCGCGGGCGAGCGCGTGGATGCATGCCGCGTGCGACACACGTGTGTGTGTGTGTGCCGGGAAGGAGGCCAGGTGCCCAGCCGGCGCGAGGGGCCTGCGGGGCGGCGCTCGTCTGAAACCTTTGCTCTTTCTCCTATCGCCCGCAGTGCCCGGCTTCCCGTATCCAGCCGCCACCGCCGCGGCCGCCTACCGAGGGGCGCACCTGCGTGGCCGTGGCCGTGCCGTGTACAACACCTTCCGGGCCGCGGCGCCCCCGCCCCCGATCCCGGCCTACGGCGGGTAAGTAGGGGCGGCCGCCGTGGGGCGCGCCGCCCGGCACCCGCCCCCCTTGTTGGCGAGCATGCTGGTCTTGACGCCCCAGAACGGCCCCGCATGCTGCCGGCGCCTGCGGTAACCACCTTGCAGGGTATTGCAAAATGAGTGTCATGTGTGCTGTCTTGCCTGGTGCCTTCAAGCATTCTACGTGTCACATGTTGTTATGGAAATTCTCCTGGAGACTGAATGCCGGAGGACAGAGAGGTGGTGGCAGACGGAGATGTCTTTCTGATGATGCCAAACATCTGGTCGTTAAGGAGGTTGGGTCACTTCTGCACCCTGAATCTGGCCCTCCGTGGACTGAGGGCTTTCGAGCCTAAATTCCCCTAGGGGTGGTCTTGTTCCCCAACCCCAAACCATCTTGCTCTTCAAGGTTTCTGAGCCTTTGGGTAGAAGAGAAAATTAGGCGGGAGACGCAGCAAACATGCTGAATTTGGGGCGATTGAAATGAACCCTTGTTTTTGTCCGATTTTCCAAAATGGCATGTGCCTGTCCCGCAGGCAGACAGCATTGTTCTGTCTGCACGGGGACTTGGATATCTCCAACAGAATCCAAGGAATGGTGGTGAATGCTCAAAACAAAAAGTCCCAGTTGGATAGCATGTGATTCTGACTCCAAAGTGTCCCCTTCTGCCTTCCTGTTAGGGAAACTTCCAGAACATCCCAGCACCCTGAAGCAGGCAGAGTGGGCTGCATCTAAGGCAACAGGCCTCACCAAGGGAGTTGTGTCCTGAGGGGGCTTTTGGGGGGGTCTGAAGTTTTGTTGGTTGTCACAGCGCAGTGGGGACACAGTGTGTGTAGGCGGTAGAAGGTGGGACGCTGCAAGGACTGTCCTGTGACGAGACAGCTCCCCCCACAGAGTTAGCAGGTGCCAGAGAGCTGCTGTGGGGCTCAGCTGTGCCCAGGACAGTGGGGCCTGGCTGACCTGGCAGTGACTGACTGTGTCGCCTGTGGGAAGAATGGGACTGCATTGGGGACCACAGGGAAGGCAGTGTGCAGTGTGAGAGGCTTATAACTCTCTCTTAGGAACCTGACTTAGCCCAGCTTCCGCCATGATACTGATTATAAAGGAAAACCCTGTTGTCACTACCTACTCCCCTCACCCTACCAGGGTAGCACATTCGAAGTATAGAAAAGCAAATGCAGTCAGTGAGATAAAGTTCAGAATGAAAGAAACAAACCCAAAGACACAGCCAGAATGGGAAAATGCAGAAGTAAGACTCATCCCCATCTAGGGCCGAGGGTTCAGTTCTGAACTGCTTGGAGAACAATGGCAAGAAGAAGCTTTGGAGATTTGTAACCTTGAAGATGGCAAATAAGAAACCAGGGTGAAGTTGCCCTCCGCCCTATGTCTGTGACTGGTGACATGGAGAATCATCACCAGTATTTTCAGTCATCTAACCAGCACCGAGCCACCGTGCTCAGCCTGTTACAGGCCCAGAAATGCAGATGTGACAATCTGTGATTCCCAAGGCCTCAGGAAGAGTATGAAGGGAGGAAAAAACCCAGAATACCCCATAGGCTCAGGTAATTCCTAAAGCAAGACTCAGAAGCCACAAATGCAAAATTGAGTTTGTCTGAAAAATCCTTATCTTCGAGATAGTAATAGTAGCTTTTTTCTCTCTATACCTGTAGTATCTCACTGCTCTCCTGAACAGAAAAATAAAGTTCTATAGCTTATTCTCACATGAACAATTTGTTAAAGTCTCAGCATCACCCCCCTACCGTAAAATGGAAATTTGCTAACTTATAATGAACGTGCTCATTGCCAGAAACAACCACGCACAGCTAATAATGCCACATTCGCCAGGGAGCGGCCCCAGCATTCCAAACGGAAAAGCAGTGTGGTTGTGAATGCTTTCGGAGGGGATTGGATTCTACTATTTCAGTGATACTCCTAATCATTTTGCTTAAAATGGCCCATGGTGCCTCTGCGGACAGTATTACGATGGAGTCCTGAAATCTCAAGTCAGTCACTGCCACCTGGTCTCCCGTCAGTGATGGGACAGAGGTCCCCATCTGTTGAACCCTAAGCCTCAGAGTGTACTGGGTTCTACTCTCTAGACGTGTGGGGTGGCGCTGCGTGAATCATACCCAATGAAATCGCCCCCTTGTTAAGTAGTCAAGACACTCAATGGTAGTAAGACCAAGTTCTCAAGAGGTAGGACTGGGAGGAACAGGAGGACAGGGGGTGTGTGCCCCTGTCTATAGCTTCTAGGCTAGTGAGGTGCTGGTTGGAAAAAGGGGGTTAGTGAGAGGCTGGGGGCTTGGCTGGTTAGGAACTGCCTGGTAGACCCTGCCACAATGCAAGCCCGTAGACCCAACATCTCCAATGAGTGTTTCCTGTTGCTCCATCCCCTGGCTTGGGCTGCAGGGGGTTAGCAGGGTGTCAGTCCCTCCTGGAACAGGTAGGAGCAGAGATAGGTTGGAGCCAAGAAGACCCTGGGCTTGGGTTCAGGGAAACAAGGAGCAAAGAGCTTGGGAACCTAACTATTTCCAGGAAGGCATGTTCTCAGGAGTCAGCTGCTCCAGGAAAGTGAGGATTCCCTGTAGCTGCTTGTCTGCAAAGTCACTGGGGGAGATGTCTAGATTTGATGAATGTCTTTGCTCCAGAGGGTTGAGCTTCCACCCGTGACTCAGCCCCTGCCATGGTCCACCACTAACATACACTCAGGACACAACTAAGTGGCCCCTATGGGCTTCTCCCGGTTGGGGCCAGGGGCTCCCCATAGCTAACAATTTGAATAAATGTGATAAGCAATAGGTAAGGTTTTGGGTGTGTGCCCAGGAGTGAGCCCAACTTGGGTGTTCACAGAAGGCTTCCCAAAAGAGAAGAAACAGCAGTCCAATCGTTTCCTAAATTGTCATTTGAAGATCTCCCTGCTGCTCCCCTCCACCCCGCTGTCCCCATTTTTTCTAAGATGTCACTTAGCAGACTGCACTTATTAAGGAAGAAATTTATTTTTCTCTTTTCTCATTGGCACCAAGTGGAGACATAGCTAACTGCCACCTAAATCTGTTTGTCATGACAAATTCCCATGTGAATATAATGTGTGTCTGAAATGCCAGCCCACAGTGTGGCCTTCGCCCACCCTCATGGGGGCCTCCACACTTGCCCCTAAGCCCCAGGTGAGCCTTGGAAGGACGCAGCACCAGTGCCCTGGGGGGCGGGGCAGGGAGGTACTCCCAAGGATGCCTTCCCCCCCCCTTCTTTTATTGATTTGGTTTTTCTCCACCTTCTGAAAGATCTGAAGTCCCTCTCAGCAACGAAAGCACTTGGCTTGGGGGAGTCGCTAGTTTCTTCTTTCTCAAATAGCTAAGTAGGACACTCACACCCAATTGCTCCTTTTGAGGCTGAGGGGAGCTCTGTGTGGGGAGATCATGGAGTAAGTGGGAAGCCTTAACCTGAGCCCACCAGCTTCCCACCAGTGGTCAACAGTGAGTAAGAATGACTCACTGAAGTGAGTCCCAAGGCTAACGTCTACGCCATCATGGGGTTGTTCCAATCCTATAGACACGTGGATTATGGGGCATTGAGTTCAGCCCTCACTTTCTCTTATTCCCCACAGTAACTGACTTAATCTCTACAGTTACAGTTGCCTTAATGGGAGAGTGAAGACAGTTCCTGTCTCTGGCGGGCTGATAGTAGATGCTATACAGGGAAACCCTTGGAAGATCACAGCTTGGCGAGGTCGTCCCATGACCGAGTGGCAAGGATTGCAGTGGCTGGTGTTGAGGCTGATACAGTCACTGACCATTTTATCAGCTGCTCACACTTTCCTCTTCAAGGCCCCCTTTGTCTTGTGCTGACCATGTAGGCAAAGCCTGTATCTCTCCCTCCCTGCCCCCCTTACCCCTCTCCACTGGGAGCCATCCACAGGTCACAGTCCTCCCTCCCCTATAAGCCACAGTGCGGGTTTTGGACGGAGAGACTTCAGTCATTTATGGAATGTGTAGATGGCAAATATCAAGTAGTGAATAGTCTCCCCAGGAGCTGTGTAGACCAGATGTCACACATGCCCTTGAAACTCATTCCTTGGACTCAGTTTTGATAATGCAGCCAATGTCCTACCTGTCTGAGACTCAAAGGGAGTCATGGGGTCTTTGTCACCCCAAAGCGCTTGCAGGCTGCTGAGCTGAGCATGGAGGCTTCAGAGACATACCCACCCACTCAGCACAACATGGGGTGTCAGAGGACGCCAGCTAAGCCTCACCAAGTTCTTTCATTATCCAACAGCCTCTACCAGACACCAGTGTGCAGCAGGCACCTGTGTGGGGGTGCAATGGGGTCTCTACCTGGCACCCCAGGAGATTTAAAGCATGATGATTTTTCTAAGTTCAGTGTTCCACCTCAGCCAGAAGGTTCTGGTCTTGGTTGTCAAGGTATCTGAGCAAGAGGCTCCTTTTCTCAGGTCATTAGTTGTGGCACAGTCTGCAGTCTCCTCAGTTACCTGGGGATTATCTCCAGGAGACTCTGCCCCTTTGGGTTTAGAAGAGAGAAGGCAGGGAAACTCTTGGGGCAGCCAGCGTGAGAAGGAACCGCACGAGGTCCCTGGGGGGTGGGTGGGGGGCTCCCAGTAGGCCTGAGCCCGCCTCTGACCCAGCCGCAGGCATGTTTAGCTTCAGTAGCTAAACATCTACACCTCAGCCTGTGTTAGCTGAAGCGAGGATCTTTGTAATGTTGGGGATCTCATTGTAATGTTGGGAACCCATATCAGCGCCCCTTCCCAGAACACCTTCCAGACATCTAACTTTTTAATTTTTTGCTTTCATTTTCGGTGTGAATTCTTGTCCGATGACTCAGCCAGTTTCCAAATGTGACCTCTTATGTTTAAAAACACCGCTTAAGTGAGTACATTTATACACACACATCCTAAATCAACTGGTCTTAAATTTTGAGTGGCTGAGGGGTGTCATACTTAGATGTTGGTTAAGCTAGTTAACCTATTAAAACTACGTACATCTCCCCAGGAAAATGTTCATTATATACACACATATGCAATTCTATACAAATGCAAGGGATTCGTGGGCCCTGTTACTCCCTGTTCAAAAAAAGCTAGATTTAAACAATTAAAATCTTCAGTTAAAATTTTCCCACTGCAAGGGGTGGTAAGGGAGAGCAGTTTTAAATATCCTTTCTTTCAAAAATATAATTGTGGTTGGGATGCATTATGTTACACGGCCAGGTAAACTAATTTGCTGTAGTGCAGTCATTCCTGCTTGATGCATCCAGATCTTTAACTACTGTTATTACCTTTCTAAGAAAATGAGATGTGCATTTGCATTATATCCTTGCAAAAGCACACTGCAGGCCCAACCTGACTGACAAGCAACACAGTTCCCTCGGAGTGCCTGGACAGATACCTTTGCATTACAGTCAGGCTGCACCTGGCTAGTGCACACGACAGCAACTCCCTCCTCTTTGCCCAGCTGGTGGGGAAGTGAACCACGGCCGCACTGGATATTGGCCCCGTCCACATTCCCGGTATTCTTTTTAAAGATTGATTTATTTATGCATACAGAACTGGGGTACAGGCCAGAGATGTGGGGTGGAGAGCAGAACAGGTGCATCCACTGAAATCCACTGCTGAGGGGAGCAGCGGGGAGACAGGAGGGGTCTGCTGTACCCTGTGGGTCACTCCCTGGCTGGGGATCGAACTGGTGCTGCAGTGGCTGCAGCCAGCTTCATAGTGCTGAGACTTAACCCTTTGCACAGCCAGGCAGGCCTGATTCTTGCTATTTAAATTCACCCTTTCATCAGGCTTTAAAAGGTGTTTGGGGCCCTCCCTAGTGGTGCAGCAGGTTAAAGCACAGCACTGCAAAGCTGGCCACAGCTGCTTTAGCACAAGTTTGGTTTCTGGCTAGGGAGGTGGCCCACAGGGTGCAGCAGATGGTCTCGCCCGCTGCTCCCCTCAGCAGTGTACTTCGTCGATCTGCCTGTTCTGCTCCCCACTCTGTCTCTGGTGAAGCCTCTCACCGCCCCTGCCCCTCTGGCCTGTACCCCAGTTCTGTATGCATAAGTAAATACATCTTTAAAAACAAACAAACAGCTTTTGGCTTTATTCTTGGACATGCCATTAAAAAGCTCATCAGCTCCCATTCAGAGCAGGACCTTGGCGGCTGACCGGCCGTTGTCTCAGAGTAGACTCATGTGTGGGCGAGGCTGTGCCCTAAGGACCCGGGTCCTTAACCCTAGCCCGGTGACACGAGCGTCACCCTTCACTGGTTACAGTCTCCAGGCCAGTGGGGCACCAGCCATGGGTGACACCAGCCCTCCGGGAGTGCGGCTGCAGACTCCCTAAGCTGGAGCCCAGCGGACACCCGTGGTCGTGGGGGAGGTCGTGAGGGAGAATCCCCGGCCAGCGGGCGCGGCTGCCTTCTGCCTGGGCTTAGGGCTTCCCTGCCTGGGAGGTGCTGTTGGGATCCCTGGCCCCTTTGCATCCAAATGAAAACAACCCTGCCCACTCCCAGGGGAAACCCCTGCCGTGTTTTTAAAGAGAGGGGTCTTGGGGGCTAGTGGGTTTATGCTGACGAGCTCTGAGAAGACCACAGCCGCGTTCTCCAGCAAACCAGTGTCACTGCTGCGTGTGCGTGTGGCGTGTGCTGCGTGTCCCCGGCTCAACATGCTTGGCTTATCTGTGGGTCCGCTCTGCCCCCCAACCCTGCTGGGACCCTTTGGCATCAGTGCTGTTTGTGTTTGCTCTCCTGCACCCTTCCTGGGGGGTCTCCCTTCCTTGGTGCTTTGCCAGAACCACAAATCGCCTGTGAACTCCCAGGGGCGGGGGACGGGGGCCGTCATCAGGAAGGTTGATAATAAACTACCACCCCTGGGACACACCGTTGTTACAGTCAGGCGCCCTGTGGTCCCGGGGCTGCAGGGCCTCTCCTGCGATCCACTTTATTGCTTAGGAAGTTTGTCAGTTTGCTGTGGTCATAGAGTGGGGGACTTCTCTGCGTAAAGGTTTCGCTCAGGGAATACCAAGAAACTTCTGGAAAGGTGCAGGGCCATTTTCCTGCCTCCTATGAAGCCCCTTGTCCCAGGGAGGAGGACGATATGCGGTGACCCGGACATCGGTGAGGCCAGACAGGTTCAATCCCCACGAGGGGCCTACCGAGTCTGGACAGGATTCATGTGATGCAACATAGGTGTGCACACAGGTGTGACCTGCACACACACATGAAGCACACAGGTGTGTGCGCACATAGATGTGCGCAGAGACACACAAAGCACGGGTGTGTGCACACATACATGCAACACGACATTGTACATGTGTGTGCACAGCGACAGGCACACACAATGCACATATACACGCATGGAGAAACACCTCTCGTGGTGCATGCGTGCTGTGCGCGTCTGTGCACGTGTGTTCACGTGAGCACAGTAGTGTGTGCCCATGTGTGTCCACACGCACACAAGCAATGCACACATACAAACACCCCCTATGTGTGTGCACACGCTTAAACACACACACACACCCATAAGATTAGAGACGTTCTCCTCCATCTACATTTGCCGAAAAGGAATTACTCAGAATCGCCAACTGCCCTGCTGCGGCAGGTGTAGAGAGGACGCAGCCCTGGTATGGTCTGGGCTGTCCGACTCCCCCGGGGGTTCGGCTCCCACCCCCAGTGAAAGTGCTCCACCTGTTGTCCCTACTTTAGCGAACATGTCTCTTAAGCAGGTGATCTTTTGGGGGTGCTGGGAGAGCGGTGTGCTTTGAGTGCAGTCTGCCCCCCATTATCTGTGTCGGCCACTGAGAATGAGCCTCTGCCCGCTGCATGTCTGTGCCTCCCTCGCCGAGGAGGGGGTGTCTGGCACCGAACTGGCACCACCATGCCCTGGCTGTGAGTCAACACCGCCCCCCCTAATTTTCTCAGTCTGCTCCACTGCTGTGCTCTCCGACCTCCTTAACCAGTGTGGACACGCCTCGGTTCCTGTGTTCTGGATCTCGTGAGCAGACTAACTCCACCAGTGCAGGGCTGGTGTGTGTGCATGGGGAAATGCACTAATATGGATGTTTTTCTCTGTGTGTGCACCCTTGCAGTGTTGTTTACCAGGATGGATTTTATGGTGCAGACATCTATGTAAGTATCATTAATGTGCACGCCATCCTTGTTTCCTCCCCGAGCCATTCCGTCTACAAGTTTGCTGCAAAGCTCTCTACTCCACCCTCTTCCTGGGCAGTGGGGAAGCTCCCTGACCGACTTCAGAAGAAAAGCAGACACCCTCCCTCCTGAGAAAAAATGGCCTTTCTCTAATGTTAAACTAAAGACTGCCCCGAAAAGAGAATTCTCTGAAGTTCTCAGTAAGGGCTGTGTTTTCAATGTACTATTTAACACCTATAGGTGTCAGCTGGAGAGGTAAAGGATATTTTCATGGCTTACATTCTCTTATAAAATACGTTTAATCGTTTATCACAACCGTAGAATGATTTCGTCCTCCTTCGTCTCTCCCCCAAGCCTCCTCCCTCCCCCATGTCTCTCTCTCTGTCTCCCTCTCTGTCTCGTTCTGATGACTTTAGCAACAGCTATCTCCTAACATAATGTATACCAGCGGGAGCCTTCAACCCTCATTTCCTTCAACCTCCTCATTCTCTGCATTCCCTAAAACCAGTTACCTGCCTCAGAGTAGTTTGTTAAATGGAAGCACTTTATTTAACTTCTCATTTTTAGAACAGAGTAGGATGTCTGTCATCACCAGGACCTCAGCACTCACCTGGGCTGATCGCGAAGTAGTTGTGTTCCCACTGTTATTTTAGCAGCGATGTTGTGAAAATAGCTCAGAATAAACAGAATTTAAATTAAACGAGCAGGATTGGGGCGTTCCTAAATTATACATATTTTTTATTACAAGTGACCTCAAGAAAGTTCAGTGGAATCATATTTGTCACTTTATAGACTGGATAACAAAGAAAAATGAAACCGTATTTCTGATGAAATTGATGCCATTTACTAGAAAATGGGAGAGACACTGGTTATTTAACTTTCCTCCTTTGGAATTTCAAATAATTACAATTTTGAGACATAGTATTAATCTCCATCAATGATGGACCTAGCTGGTTCTATTATTATGGCAACAAGTACATTTATTATCATCTGCAGGGATTGTTCCATCACAAAACGAGGGAACGGCTTCAGCGTCCTCGATTTCCCCAGTGAACAGCCGATTTCCTTACTTGGGTAACATGGGCTGCCCCTTCTCGTGCCCTCTGCTCGGCACTTTCGCTTCACATCGTTTTAAATATCGAAGCACCCAGCGCTGGCCCACACCCTCAGAAAATCAGTCAGCTAGAGGTCTGGCAGCCCCGGGGGACCCTGGCTGAAGGTTGCACCGGGAGAGGGTAGGACTGTTGCAGGCAAGTGAGTTAGGGCTTTTAAAGAGGGTGAGAAGAGAGGCGATGCACAATCGGGAGAAAGAGAAGAAATAGACTTCCCCAGCCCCCACTAAACAATGGGGTGTCTCCAAGGCTAGCTGCAGAGAGACGCAGGTAACATCAGCTACTGTGTCTTCTGTCTGCGACTCCATCCCTTGGGTTGCGAAATGACAGGGCTCATCGGAACGAGGGTGTTTCAGGTGGGTCCCGTTTGCTCGCCTCATAGATGCTGGAGGAGCAGGAAGTAGAAGCCACCCACGGCTGGAGCGTCTCAGGGCTCACCAAAGCCCCAGGACGCCTGAGTTCCAACAGAGGGTTGAAACTCAGTAAGGGGCGGGAGGTGCGCCCCAGACTGAGGTCAAGTGGGGATGCCCCCCCCAGGAAGACTGCAAAAAGCCCTAGTGTTCCTGACTCCTTACAAGTTTCAGGCTCCCACAGAGTCGTCATATTGGGGCAAAGACCAGGCTCTCAGGGCTGCTGTAGGGGTGACCTGGGAAGGGCACCCCGGCCAGTGCTTCTGAAAGTCTGTGCTACTGAGGTTTCCAGAACAGTCGCTCTCACCCTTTTCAAGGTGTCCTTAGACAGACAAGAGAGTCGCACCATCTCCCCACGGACCATCTGAGAATGGCAGTGGGATTTTGCAGGAGACGGCTTCAAACACCCGAGGGGCCAGAGAGCTGAGCAGAGGCGCCAGCTTTGCGTTGGTCACCCAGCGTGTGTGTGGTAGCCAGGACCTTGCAGACCTTCAGGATACATTGCTCTGTGGAAGATGCCGGCTTCAGGCCCTGGCTGCCAGGAGGCTGTGTCTGTGGAGATAGCGAGCTCGACTTCATCACTGCAGCAAAACAGAGCTTGTCCATGGTGCTCAGTGGATGAGGGTCAGGAAGGACGTGAGTATCGGCTGAGCATGAGAGCACCCAGCCTGGAAGGCTGCTACCCCTGCCTCCTTGGGAGAGGCTGTTTCTGATGCATAGAAAGATCCTTGGTGCTTTGGTTTTTAAAGAAATGATGATTGCGGAGGTTTATAGCAAAGCAGGCAGGTTAGATTTCACTTCGAGGAAGTTTCTGACTTGCTTCTTCCATCTCATTCACATCGTGCATAGGAAATAGGACGAGGGTGTGAGGGGCTCGGTCAGCTCTTGCAGGCTTATCTCAGCGATGGTGATGATAATTTATTTGTTATTTTATTGGACAGAGGAGCAAGTGTCTCTGTTGGGGTGCTTCCCCGTCCCACCTTGTAGTGGAGCAGAGCCCCTCAGCAGCAACTACCATAGCACACAGCAGTGACCCCCAGAGCGCCTTTCTTCCCCTGCCCTTAGTAGCCTGTGTGAGCCAAGGTCTTTGCCTTCCTCCCACTGGCTCTCTGAGCCCTCAGGCATTTCTCCAAACCCAGACACCTGCAGGGTCCCTGCACCTGGGGAAACAGGCCCTCCCACCTGGAGCCCCTTCAGCTCTGCAGGAGAGAGAAGGGCCAGTGGGAAGGTTGGAAAGACCAGAGGACCCGGCACTGCTGGGGGCGGGCCTGTGAGGAGCCACAGAGCACAGTAAAGTGAAACCAGTGATGCAGGTGTGTGCTGAGCAGAGAGCAGTCCTCCTGTCGGGGAGCTGAGCCCTGAGCAGACTCTGCCCCCCACCACCTGGCCCTGGCTCGCCCAGGGTGGGTGTCCCTTGGCACATGTGACGCAGGGTGTCCCCAGTAAAGTAGGGGAGTAGGAAGAGTCATCTGCAGACCCCTTTTACCTGAGGACATGATGCACACACACACGCATGCTCACCCACATTGCAACAGCTAGGAATTTCATTTATGTCACTAGCATATCAAATGTACAAGATCACTATTAGCGCTTAGAGGAGCACTTTCTAAAAATAGTTTAATTCCAAAGGGAATCAAGTTAAAAGGAGACATAGTAGCGGTGACGCTGGATGATGTGCAAAGCTCAAAGTTCCCTGGACCTACAAAGCAACCTGTTCCGCCCAGGGGCGAGGCTCCAGGTCCCGTGAAGCCAGGATGGATCCAGGAGCTGAAAATGAATGTCGTGGATCTGAACTTCACTGACACGTTTGTCTCCGCCCACTGAGGCAGAAATCAAAAGATGCTATTGAAAATGGACAGAAGAAAATTATAGAATAAAGCTGTAAAAGAGACGCTGGCAGGAGATGGCGAGTTGTGGACACAGGGGAGGAAGGGAGAGTGGGAGTGAGGTGCTGATGTGAGCCATCGCCCTTGGTGAGGAAAGTCCAAGCTTCCTAACGTGAGTGTGGCCCTGAGAGCCCAGCAAATAGGTCTTGATAGGCCTCCAGTGCATTTTTACGTCTCTATCCTTCCACTCGTTGTAACTCTGTATAACAAGTTTCTGGTTGACACCATGGCTAAGCACAATTATTTCTGAATTCCTGTCTCGCTGCCACCGATGGATCCTAGAACACAGAGTTGTCCTCATTTCACCAATGTCTGCGCTTCGTAAGACATCGAGAGGTGTCGGGAGCTTTGCAACACAGGAAGCTGGCAAAGCAGACAGCCTCCAAATAAAACCCCAGGTCCTTATCTGGAGACCCCGGTCTCCGCGTGGCCCTCTGTGAACCAGCTTTGCATGGCCAGGTAGCCCAGGGCCAGGCACCCGAGAATTGAGCACATACCATGTGTGAGACAGGACCCTCAGCCTCCCGCCCCGCTGTCTGTGTCTGTCCCCGCTGCCCGCCTTTAACAGGAATCAGTGCTTATTTCTCCACCGCCCTTTCCGACAAAGACACTGCTCCTCAGAAAAGAGATAAAGTAATGGACATCTCCGCTGATACTGGGGGTTTGCTGCAGAGCGCAAGGCTGGAGCCCGGAACCCGCAGAATAGCAGTGCTCCCCTGGCTGGGCTTTGGGAAATGCAGGGGAAGGAAGGAGAGGAGAGAGGGTCACTGTGAGCGTGACCGCCAGCGGTGGGCAGACTCCCGGGCACCATGGCCACAGGAAGTAATGAGCAAAGGGATCGGGGCGAGTAGGGAGAGTGTGCAAGAGGGGAGAGAGAATGCAGTGGAATTCTGATAGACTTAGTGCACATGTTTAAAATTTAGCTTAAAGAGGAAGACTATGGTTAAGTAAAACTCAACTAAACAAGAGCCATATCAGATAGATGGATGGGTGCGTGGGTGGGTGGATGGGTGGATAGTCCTTTATATTATACAAAGGTATTATAAAGCCATATATATGCACATGCATCCATGCCTAGGCATGGATGCATATAAAACCTTTTGGAGGTAGGTCCTGAAATCCTTCACGGGTTCAGCTGCCTTTATTTCCACCCCGGAACTGGAAGATTTCGCTTCAGAATACAGTCTTCCATGTTGAAGATTAGCCTCGCCCATGGTTATCTCTCCCTGTCAAAACTTGTTCCCCCTGCTATCCTGGGCTCTACAGGACCTCATCCTTGCGACAGCAGGTGGCTGACACACAGACCAGCTCTAGCCTTTCTTGACACCTGTGCACATGCGTGCTCACACACGCTCACACAGTCGTTCGGGTCATCTGTCTCCCAAATAGCTTTGGCAGCTTCCATGTGATACATTACCCAGAAAATGCAATTGTGCTCTTAGTTGTTCATTGAAATTAAATTCAAAAAATGAAAGTGTTGATAGCTATAGTTGTAACTCGGCTGTCACTGCAATTGTTTCAACAATTAGGATGAAAATGAAATCCTCAGGGACTCCAGAGAATGAGTCAGGGATCAGGACATTTGAAACAGTTCGCTTCACCTATTGGCATAGACTTAGCAATGTAAGAAGCCATGAAAATACCCTTTTCTTTGAAACACAGGTCTAACACAGCCCTCCTGGATATGCTCTCGCCTCGCCTCTGCTGCTCTTGCAGATATTTGCAGCTAATAAGGTTTGGTGCTGTCTCTTCCCCTTTTGGCCAGCCGGGACACTCTTGGGTCTTCGGGAAGTAAGAGAAGCAAACTTGTAAATGAATCGCTCGGGAATTTCTGTCTGACTTATGCATTTTCTTTTCTTTATTTCATTTGTACATTGAAAACATTACATTTCTGTTTCCTTATAGAGTAGTGTATCAAGAGCCTGTGTATGGCAATAAATTGCTACAGGTATGAAATCCCGACTGGGGAAAGCTCATCACTGCGATTGTGGGTTGCGGTGAAAATCTACTAACAAGATACTGTCGGGGCGGGGAGATGTTTTCTAACAGAGAAAGAGGGAAGACTTAACTGAATTTTCCAGTTTTGATGAGAATTCTACGAGCATAGACCTGGCCTCCCTTAAATGTCCCCTTTCTCTTCTGAGAATCCACCGATTGGGTGAGGACTGTTCCTTGGCACGCTGTCAACAGCCTCCAGCTGTTCCAGGTCACCACCATCAAGACAGAGGTGTGGCTGGCTGGCCTTTTTTTTTCTTTTTTTGGCTTAAGAGGAACTCAATTTATATAAGGTCATGAATAGAATAACAGGGTTCCACTGAATCAGTTGTCCAGGTGACGTGTTAGTAGGTTTCCAGGGCCTGCAGGAATGGTTAAAATCAAGCGCCCTGCACCTCAGGAGCTGCCTCATAGCTTCCCTGACACCTTGTTTCATGGTAACTTCTTGTACTTTTATTTCACACCTATTGCTGTAGCTTTCAACCCTACTTCTCACTACTGAAGCAAATGAAAGAATTTGTAGGAAGACTGAAAGCCAGCACTGGCTCGTGGCTGGGCCAGTCTCCAAATTTGGCCCGTAACCTCCATTAAAGTGTCAAATACAACAAAAGACGAGTGCAGCACTGAGGATGAGCACAGGAGGGTTTATTACAAGGATTTTCCTATAACTTGCAATTCTCATTTTTGTTCAAGATTAAGGTCTATTAAGAAAGTTCTTTTTTTTTTTTCCCAATCTGTGAGGATTCATCAAGTTCCAAAGAAGAAATTGAATACCAAAGTGGAAGATTTGGACCTAGGAAGGGACAAAATATTTAAAATGTAAACATTCCTGAGAACAACTTTTATTTTCAAATTTCCAGAAAACTGGACTTCTTTGTTTACCCTTCAAAACCAGATGCATGCAGAGTACAGATGAAATAGGAGTCATCCTTGATACTCCTTGCAGTTTCTTCCCTTGCAACTATCCTCCTCAATGACCACGTGGGAAAAGGTTAAAGTACACAGCCACACACAGGCACCCGCCCCTGGGTCCACACCTAGCAAGACCTCGACCTCTCCCAACGGAAAGAGGTCATGGTCCCGGAAATCCATCACATGTCACTCCGCAGTGCTCACACTGGGGACACGTGTGCGCTCAGGGAGGAGGTCCTCCTGTGACACCACACGGCACATCACTTCCACCTCTCCCCAAATAAGCCACACGTCTGGGTATTAGATGTCTGTTAGACAAAAACACCCTTTAAAGTAAGGACATGGTGGCCCTGTACATCTGCTGCCAGTGGCGAGCCCTGGCAGTGCTCACCCGCATGGCCTTAGGGTGCCCCTAGATGGAGTCGCCATTGTGTTTTTAACTCAGCCTCCCCAGCCCCTTGGTCATGGGCACGTCCCTCTCCTTTCCCATCACAGTGAAGACCCCGCCTCCAGCACAACCTTGACAAGGTGCTTGGAGCACAGGAGCTCCACCCAGGCAGGCTCAGAGAGCCTCACAGAGCAAATGCTTCCCACCCCTGAGCTGGTTTCTTGCACGGCCACACTGGGTGTGAGGCCCGTCCATCACGGCCATTTAAAATTGATCTTTTTTTAAAATAATAAAGTAGCGTTTCTATTTTTCCATTCAACATATGAAAAGTGTAATCTGCAAAGGGGGGTGTGGAACACTTGGGCTGGCCTCCCATCTGCTCTTCAAAGTCTGACATCACTGTGATTCTGTCCTGAGGGCTAGGAGGACCCCGGAGCTGGGTTTGGTGACAGCTAATGGGAGTGCACACTCCTTCTTCAGCCATCACCACAGAACCTTGCAGAAGCTCTGGCTATGCTCAGTGAGCTGTAAAATATGGAACAATAAAATTGATTAGAGTCACCTGTTAGAAAGGCAAATTAAAGCAATTTGTATTTTTTTGATCATTTTACAGTGTGTGCACACATACACCAGTTAATACATAACTCTGTTACCCTAATATGGGTTCACGCAGGCTAGCAGGAGGACAAAGCCCAGGCAGAGCTGTGAAGCTATCCCCCCACCTAATCCCTTCCCCCCAGTTATCCCATAGATCAGGGGCCTCTTAGAGATGTATTGTCCAGCTCAATTGCTGCCAGTCCCCTGTGGCTAGTTACATTTAAATTCAAATGAGCTTGAATTAAATAAATTAAAATTTCAGTTTATTGTACAAGCACACCTGAAGTGTCTCCCCTATGCTGAGTGGCTGCCTCTCAGAGGTGCTGGTCAAGAACATTTCCATTATGATCAAAAGATGTCCAGAAAGGCAAACTCTGAGCAAGGTCAAAAACTCACCCCTAGCTCGAAGACCAGCAAACTATGACCTTGACTCTTGAATTCTTGAAACAGAGATGTTTGTAAGCAAATTGCTGCATAGCTAGGACTAGTGTGGAGGGCACTCACTGATGGTGCCTGCTTCACCCCGAAACTCTGCTCATTTTCTCGAAATGGCCAGCTCACATGCACATACAGAGAGGCTGGGTCTTCCCCTGAAGCTCAGGTGATAAGAACATCTGTTGTACAGGGAGATCCCAGGGGTCCAGGCATCCATTTTATGTTCACACGAGATCATTTTTTTCCACTTACCAAGCATCTACCCCCTTCCATTGATGGAAACTATTGCAGAACTGGGGGAGTTGTTAGTCTAAAGAAAGGGACATACAAGAGAGAACATTGTTAGAAATCTTTGCTGAGGCCAAATTCACAGTCACAGAATCACGAGGGATTTACATGGCACTTGAGGTAAATATCTTTGCACTCACTAGTCGCAGCTAGAGCCTCGGGCCAATCAGCTAGCGAGAATCAGCCCTCCCCACCTCATTAAGGTGGTCTTACTGTACATGCCTGCACACCTGGGCCTTTTAGGGTGCCTCCTAAAGTTAAGGGGAAGGGCCAGCAGAGGAAAGAGGGGTTCTAGAAACCTGGCGACCTGGTTTCCCCTGGCCCGTCACTCTGCATCCCGAGCTGGGTGCCGGGCTCACACCTGCTCGGCTTTTGCAAATCCTCAGCTCCAGGAAGGAGCCTGCTCCTAATTAGATAACACAGTGTCTGCAGCACCAGGTGGTGGCTCATTAGAACGCTAAGACCTCCTTTTTCAACTTGCACATTGTTTTTCAAGGAAAGCTTTTTAGTATACATATATATACACACACACCCAGGCTCCAAGTTACTGGTGATTATCTGTCAGCAGTCTTGGATGTGTCTTCTCTGGGACTGATGCAAAGAACAAAATCCTTTAAGGATAAACTAGATTGTTCCTGTTGCTTTGTTAACAGAGCAGAATTATTCTGAAAGCTGGATGTGACTGGAAGGTAGAAATACATCATGGAGGACAACTTGCCGCATTCTGAAAGATGCTTCAGCAGCCCCGTTTCCAGCTCTCTTCTACCCTATGACCTGCTTTCCCCTACACATGAGAACAGGCTGTCCCAGATCTGTGACCTTATTGTCATAACCTTACTGACACTGAGTCTTGACCAACTTGCCCTCTGACACACTATTCTGAGACACCCCTTCTGGTGAGGGTGACGACGCAGCCCTCAGAGGATTATGGGACTGCGCGTTATAATTAGAGCCTGAACAGCCCCTGTGTTATCAGCGGAGAGTGGATCCTGTTTGTTAATTGTGCTGAGATGGTTCCACCGTGCTGGGTGTATGGCTGTGGTCGACTGAGCAGGAAGCTCTGTTATTTTCACAGTTTGATAATCAATGCTTCACTAAACACAATTCCTTTTGAATATGCCCATTTGCTTGTCCACTGCTTAATTGAACAATTGCAATTACTGGTACATACAACTAAATGTTAATTTTTTTCAGATTTTTTTCTCTCTTAATGATCTTATTTACAAATTAGAAGACTTTATCATATTTTCCACACCAAATTCCCCTTCTGAACCAGGGTGGTATCTTTAGCTAATAATAGGACTTTTAGAAAGCATTCCCCACTCTGGTTTTACGTAATGATGCACCATTTAGAAAGCGGAAGCAGTCTTCTTTTACTGTTAGAGGTTAAACTCCATAGCAAGAGGCAACTGATGTGATGGTTCCTTTTTAATAAATAAAAAGGTAAGACAGGAGGGCTTTCATTGACCTATGTTTGGAAGTGATCAATGACTGTTTCCATAAAATGTAAGTTAATAGCTAATGCATAAAAGCAAAGCAGAACCCTTTCGAAAAATCTGGAAAGTTCAGCAAAGTACACGAAGTGTTGAAATAATCACCGTAATCCTCCGGCCGAGACAATCACTATTAACATGTCTGTCGATGTCTTCGAGGGGAATCTGGGGTGTCCCTTTGGGAAGCGCTTGAGGCTGCTAACCTTTAACATGGGCTGGGGCCAGTTCAGCACCCGCCTTCCTGGCCAGCGCCCACCGCCCCTTCACACTAAGCTTCCATTAACCTCCACTTCAGCCTGGGAGACGTGGGTCACCGCTGCCCCGAGGCCCCATGGCTGGGGAGCCTGAGCTGGCGGCCGGCACCCCGCACCCCTAAGCGCGTTCTCCTTGTGTTGCAGGGTGGCTACGCTGCTTACCGCTACGCCCAGCCTACCCCTGCCACTGCGGCTGCCTACAGCGACAGGTAAGCCCTGCTCGTGCCCGACAACTCCTCGGAGATAACTTAGCTGGTGGGAGCAGAGGTTCTCGTCTGGTCTTGGTGCAAATGCATGAGCGCCGGAGAGGCAGCACCCGAACATTCAGGTCCCCTGGGGAAGGTCAACCCGGGCCCACGCAGAGAAAGAGAAGCGGCGAAGGCCGCGCCCTGCGTGTGGTCCAGCTCTCGGCCAGTCCCGCACGGCTGCCTGCGCGCGCACTCGCCCTGCACGACCGCTCGGCCTCTCGGTGAGGCCGTGTGCAAAGATCTGTAGGACAAACCAGAAGCTGACCCGCAGGTTAACGCCACTCATTTCCTTCTTTGACCGTTTGCCCCGCCCCGCCTCCCCACAAGCATTCCCTCCATTGCATTTTTAAAATTCAAAACCAAGGGCTACTGAGTACACCCGGCCTTCCTGAGGAGAACCGTTCTTTTTGGCAGCACCCAGTGTCCAGTCTAGAACAGAAGCGCGGATGGGCAGTGCGCTCCACCCCTGGAGGCTGGCCGTGGGGGGGGGGGGGAGGGGTCGCAGAGTGAGCCTAAGACATGCAGGATGGAAGTTAGTGCTGGGGGCTTCGGGGGAGGTGGAGGAGCTCTGTCACCCATCACCCCGACCGAACAGATGACTGGGTTCCTGAAATGGCAAGCCGCAGCTATTTTCTCTAGGTGCCTTGAAAAAGAAAGCGTGTGTTTCCATATTGAATGCGACTCTTGGCTCTGTTTTCTGGGGACACGAATGTGAATGTTTGGAAGCTCTGCATGTACAAATGTCACTGAGGATGCTTATTTTTGGTGATGACTCCTTTGATTTAAAAATATGTCCCATGAATAAAACAGCACTGGGAGCAATTTGCATGTGTGGCTGAGGCATGCTGGGCCAGACAGGTAAGCGGGGCGATGTGTCTGACTCCTGAACAGGGTGTGTTAGCAGTCACTGGGCTCTTCTCTGGCCTGCTGTGATTCAGCTCCTATCTCGGTTTGCTGTGGTGTGCTTTCTCTGCGATTCCATTCCATTTCTCACAAGATGTGTTAGCTCATTATAGCCGCAGAATTCTACTGAGGTACAATCAAGCAAAATAAATCTCTGAACCCTAAAAGCTGTAACTTTGAAAAACCCGTGCATCAACTTGTAATGAATGACTCTTTGAGAAGAGAGAATGGAGGTCTGCTGTCTGGTTTCCGCACAGGTATTATGACTCTTTTGCTATAAACAGCCACCACCCATCCTCAAGGCTAGAAGAAGCCTCCAGAGAAATTCCAACCATTGTTATGATGAGTGCTAAATCCATCAATTATCCAGTTAACCCATCAGCAGTTGCCAAAATGTGTTTTATGTAAGATGCTGCCTTCAGTAAACTCTGACACTAGCTTAAGGAATCAGCGAGGGTCAATAAGGCTAATAAAAATGATGCCAATCTTGAATCAGCCTGCAAATGAAAAGTCTTAATGCGATTGAATCCTGCACACAGCAGATTCTCAAAGTATCAATTGTAACGCAGTTCATCTGCAACCCTTAATTATTTTTATGAAAATATCTCTAGATGCTAAATTCTCAAACACCCACTTTGTGTATAATTATAATCATAGTAACTTTAGCCTGCTGTATAATTACGAGAATCTTAAATGGATTTATTTCTTTGGATTTTTATCTTCCCTCTCAGGATAAGTACATCTAGCTTCAAGTTGAAAAAAGGTTAATTACCAAGATGTAATTTAAATTGCTTTCTTCAATAAGACTCATCTACAAATTTCAAAAAAATAAAAATAAACAATGTTTAATACTATTCTTAGATACAATTACTTGAGAATCTGGCCATCTCTGTTTGTGTTCCTCTAAAAATGAAGTTAGAAATTCTGCTGCATTTTGGGGTGCCATACGTGCAACTATATGTACAAAATCTGTCATTTGAATATTATTATGATTTCTCATAGGCAGCATGCCCTGCTGAAAAATTACTCTCATTCTTGGATTGCTAAATCTTGAGCAATTCTGCAATTCCCACATCAGTAGAATAGTTTCAGCTGAAGGAACCATCTAAATATCCTTGTGTCCATGTAATTGGCCTCTTGCTATTCATTAAAGAAATTTGCACTTTCCTTCTTCCTGGTTGCCGTGGAAATTGATGACTAGCTCTCCTTAGTTTTATTATAAACAAGTTACATGCCACCTCTGAAATTATTGCATTGAGATAAATGTAGTAATAGATGAATTACCAGAAAGCAATCTTTAAAATGACACTTCTGGCTTGATTTATAAGGCTTATTTATGAAATGGTGGTCCTCCCTTTTATTTTTGGAAAGCAGCTATAGAAAAGGCAGACCTTTTTATGGAAGATGCATATTTGGGGGGAAACGCGAAATTATTGGCAGAGTCTTTCAGTCTAGATCAAAGATGCCAAATCTCTAGAATTTGTCCTAGGGTATTGCACTAGCACACTGTGGTAACAGCAGTGAGGCAGTGTTAGTTGCTCTCCTCTAGAAGGCAGGCAGGTTAACAAGGACAAAGACTTCTTGACCCAAAGAAGCTCCTTCACAGTAGCAAGCAAAACGAGCAGGCGTGAGATTGGGCGATACTCCTTGGTCGTCATCAGCTTGCTCAGAAGAGAAACTGCAGCAAACTCTCCTTGTGCTCGTGAGATTTACTCTTCAGATGTCTTGAAAATGAGAAGACTTTGATGTCCCTAGTTGGTAGAATTTTACCTTTTCTCGGCACAAATTGAGACCTCATCAAATGAACGATCCAGGGACCTTTGGAAAACACTGAACTCCAGTGACTTCAGGATTGTCCAAAAGGTCCTCGATGGGCACCCACTTCTCGGTTAAGGGAACACACGCTGATTATCTCGGCACGTCCTGAGACCTGCCGAAGGCCGACCTCCGGAATGAAGACCATCTGGTGTGGACAGAGATTTGCCCCCAAGAAAAAGACCTGACTGGACTAGGTCATTCCATAGTCCCGCCGAAGAGGGTCATGGGACTAGGCAAACATCTTTGCTTGGCCCTTAGGAAGCCTTTGGTAAGCACTTGACCTCACCCGACCTTTTTGTTTGATCTCACTTTGATTTCTGGAAAGCCAACCGTCCAGACTCTCCGAGGAGGTTGTTTTCTGAGCTTGAGCCAACCAAAGCATGGCAGGGGCGACGGTCATGTGGTCATTGCATGCTCCTTGGCGTGGCTGATGTGTCCGTGATGCGTTCTGGTTGGACAGGTCCATCCTCACAATAGCTGGGTGAATGGCTTGCTTGAACTAAGCCTGGGGGCAGGCTTCTATTTCTTGACTGGCTCTTGGTTTCTCTGTGTATTATGACTTGGTCCTTGTTGCATCCTTGAGTAGCCACACTGGGAGGTGGGGAGGTCGGACGATCCTCTGTGTCATGGATTGTCCCACAGATCTGGGGGGACATATGTGTGATGTGTACATAGCTTTGAGAAGAACATCATCTCACCAGAAAGGCAGACATCTGTCATGCTCGTCCTGCTCGCTCAACATCCCAGCACCTGATAACTGTGCATGAGAACGTCCTCCCACCTCAGGGCAAGGGAGAACTAGACCAGCTGGGGGAGAAGGGGACACAGAGAGGTCACTTGGAAACCTCCTCACAGCTCGGTTACCAGGGACCACTTCTTCCTTCACGCAAGATGTGCATTTCCTTTAAAGATCCCTGTAAATCAGCGGCAGTAGCTCAATTGCAGTCCCAATCTCCCAGATGACAGAGAGAGAGGCCAGCAGCAGAGTTGTGTTTGCTTTATTTTTCTGTGCCTTGTTTGGCTGTTAGATGGCTTCAAGTTTTATTGACCAGGTAGTATTAGAATGTACCATATGAAACTGACATTTTTTGCAAGACAAAAATGATAGAATGTTGGCAATTTCATATGACTCAACTTAAGAAGCCATATTATCAATTATCTTGCTCTCTGCATTTGAAACATACATGTATATGCCTATAGTTATGTGCCGTGTGTACATATATTTATATATATGTGTGTATATATATGTGTGAAGATATATGTATATACATATATGTATGTGTATATATATAGAGAAATATATATACAGCACACACATACACCTGTGCCTCAGGATAGGAACTCACAAAGGACTGATGAGTGTATCTGGGAAAGGCTTAATTGAAGGAGGCAGATTCAAGAGTATAGGCACATAGGCACTCACAGCTTCAGCTGGGACATCTCTTATGTCTGAAATTATCACCTATGAATACAAAATTCTATTTCAGAGAAATGAATATGCGTAGCTCTTTTTAAGCAGGCATATCTTTGGAGTCATCTTTGGTGAAGTTGGTATACTCTTAATTCAAAATTACATAGATAGATAGATAGGCAGACCAATAGAAATATGCATAGATGATCAATAAATCTGTACATAGACATGCAGATGATTATAGATGAATGGAAAGAAGAGAGGGAAAGAGGATAGGAAGGAGGGAGAGAGAAGGAAAAAGTGAAAAAAAAGGGAAAGGAGGAAGGGATTGTTATGAAAGGGAGGGGAGAAGAGAGGAGAGACAATACGATCTTTCCTAACATACGATCTTTTCCTAAGTCTAACTACAGGAACTAGAACTAAATCCCTATACACAACTTCAGCTGCCCTTTCACTGAAAAGGTAAAAAGGGATTTGTGTTGATTTGTGTCAGTGCAGTTTCTGCCTATGTATTTTAGGACTTTTACTTTGTGGCAGAGATTAAATATACAGAAATGCTGTTGTTAAAATAAGGTTAAGATTTACATTTAAAATGATAGACCATTTTATTTGGAGTCCTTCACAAATGGCATAGCGTGAACATGGAGGACTGGCCTGCCTCTCCTGCATAAGTGTGTCCCCAGTAGAAATCAGTTCACATTTAAGGTTTTCTTTTTAGTTTTTAGAGAAATGTTAATTTAAAAACTATTGTTGTATTGTAGAGACTTAACAATTTTACTTTTTTCTGGCTGTGAGAGAGAAAACAGAAGCAGACAGAGGAGGGAAAGCTCATTGTTTCCCCTGTTCCTCTTACCTCCATAAGGGCTGACGCTGTTTCTGGTTGAAAAGCAGACAGAAGTTCCTGAATCTGGTCTTGGCAGTTGAGCAAGGAGAGGTGCTAGGCTCCTGCCCCAGGCCCGTGCTAACTCCTGGGCCAGGGCAAGACCCAGGGCCACTGCTGGTGACCTCCTTACTGGAGTGTTATGATCATCAACTCCCTTTTCCAGGGGAACATTCAGACTTTTTCCAGGCTTATTTTCATATGCTGTTTAAGCCTTTGTGTTATGAAATGACAACAGTAGACAATGGTAATTGTTCTTTTTTTTTTTTTTTTTAAATACAATTTCGGATTTGGCAAAATAAAAGTGGGCAACTCTTTTTTTTCTTTTTTTTTTTGGCATAAAAGAACTAGGGTGTAGCCGGAGGTGCAGGGGGTGAGAGGATTCACCAGAGACAGAGTGGGGAACAGAACAGGCAGATCTACTAAAATTCACTGCTGAGGGGAGCAGTGGGGAGACAAGAGAGGTTTTCTGTGGCCTGTGGGTCGCGCCCTGGGAAGGTCTCGAACTCAGGCCATAGTGGTGATAGCACTGAGATATAACCCCTCAGCCACCCAGGAGGAAAGTGGGCAACTCTTGTGCTGGATGCCTATTTTACTCTGTTGACATTATCCAGCTCTTTGGAGAGCTCCACTTTTGCGAAAACAGATCAAGAGCATCACAGAGCTTGGTGATTCAAAACACGGTGTTCTCAGAGGGACAGGGAGCTGAGGGATCCATCCCAGGGAGGCTGGAGCCCTGTGTCCTCTCCCCCATTGAGATGAGGGTCCTGGGCATGAGGCAGTCACTTTAGATTCCTCCTCCAACCTCTTGGTTCAAAACAAGGCAGTGAACAGTAGTTACAACTCCGTGCCCTTTTTGATAGTGATTTGTGAATTTTTTGTTTTTTATCTTTTCTGCCACTTTACCTCATCCTGATGAGCTCAGCAGGGTTCCACAATTTTAACAGTGATGCTCTGTCAACTTGTAATAAAATGCAGCAGGATTGCCTTATTTATAGCCTCTGTATCTCAGCACCTAGAAAAGTATGTCCTATTCTTTACTGGAACCCCAAGTTGAAAAGATGATGGATGGATGGATGGATGGATGGATGGATGGATGGATGGATGGATGGATGGATGGATGGATAGATAGATATGGAAGGATGGATGGGTGTATGGAAGGATGGATGGATAGAGATACAAGCATATAATATTCTTGTTTTATACTTTCATTCATAGTCTTACTGTTTTTACTCTAAAGTTCCCTTTCTCAACTGATTCATTTTTTCTTTCTGTGACTCAGTGTCCCTGCAGGAAAAGACAGAGCTAACGATGCTAAGCAGCTTTAGGATAGCTAGACAGAAATACATTATTACCTGTGAGTTTCCCATTACAAGGGCCATATGCCAGAGGAAAATAAATTTCTTTAATAAAACTGGTGTGCTGTGTGATAGGGCTCCTGTTAAAATGTTCATCAGATGGAAGTAGAGGGCTTTACTGCTTGCCCTGTTGACTAAATCTTGAAGTCCAAGAGAGGGACTTTGACGTAGGTCAACCAGCATTGGATTTTGATCACCTCTCCGCGATCATTCTGATGATAGCATTAATAACAGGGGCTATGTATGGAGTCCTCACTGCATGATGGACACTAATCTAAGGACTTTAGAAATACCCTGTCAACAACAGTCACACTAACCCTATAAGACAGATGTTGCCACCTCATTTTACAGCTGGAGCAGCTGGCTTGGAAAAGCTGAACAAGCTGCTCACTTTAGCTCAAAAGCCAAGTCTGTGGCCTTTGTCAGGGGGCCCTTTTCTTCCTGTGCTGCAGGCCTGGGCTGGGCACTGGTGTATACCAGGCTCCTCATCCCATCTGTGTGGATCTATAAAGCCCACCTCGTAAGTGGTTTGGATGTTTAGCAATAATGTCTGTGCAATATTCAGACATACAGGGCGCCCCATAACATAGCCTTAGCTTTATTTTCATCTATTCTCATAAAATAACCAACTAAGAGCTTTAAATCTGAATAACAAAAATGAACCTTGAGAAAGCCAAAAATACCTAGGTTGTTTAAGGTGCACCCGAATCTTAAAATTCTGGGTGCTTTTTTTTTAACCAGATTTTGGAATATTCAAAGAATTAGGAAGACCATTGACCATAGTCACTAGCCTGAGTGTGGTGTAGACAAATCTCTTAGAATGTGATACATGACCCTATATATGAATGTGATACTTAGGGTTATGTGCAAATTCAATCCTTTTAAATCCACCACGTTCCAGGAATATAGTAATGCTTGTTTTGCTTTTTGTTGCTTTTTGCTTTTAATAGAAACTTTTATTTTTTAATGTACCTGTTCCCCAAAGTCTGAATATTGCTGTGTCAGATTTTCTTACAGACAGCCATTGTGCATTACCTTTTCTGATCCGTGTTTATTTTCTTTCTTTCTTTTTTTCCTTTTCACCATGTAGAATTCTATTTTGACATTAATTTTTTTTTTGGTAATAGCTCTTGTGTGTCCGGTACCATATCAAAAATTGGAACACACAACTCGATGAGGTCAAAAGTATAGTCAGGGTGGCTACACATGACCCAAATGGAACACTTGGGGCAGGAAAGGGAGCTGTTGTTGGTAATGATAGTGGTGACTAGCGTGTTAATAGCGATTCCACCACGACTGGCCCAGGCCACCCAGAACACAAGTGCTGTCCTGAGTGGAAGCCAGTCCATGCAGGGAGACCTGGATTCTGGCCGGTCCTCCATATTGAATTTCCAGTCTCCACGCTGTCTTCCAAATGCTGGGCTATTTCCCATTCCTTACTGTCCCAATGACAGCTGAAGTGCATGTCTGCAGCTTCAGAAAGTCACGCTGAGATGTGACTTAGTGACTAAAAAATTAGCGGAATTTCATGCTTTCCAAACTACTGATCACTGAATGATTTTCTCTATGGGTCAGATAATTCTGGTGGGGAAGTCACCAAAAAAGTTAGGATCACAAAGATAAAATTATATTTTCTGTCAGTCTGCTCTGTACATCGACACTAATTTCATTTGTTAATGAATGAAGTGGCTTTTAAATAGTAAGGGGGGGGAACACAAAGCCCCTGACAGTGGCCTGGGTGTGATTTTGACTTGTGTTTATGGACACAAGACTCTCAGGATGCAAAGGAATCTGGCTGTAACTGATAGATATATTGCCCAACTTTCTCTCGTTTTTCAAATTTAAAGACATGCTTGCCTAAACACATATTAGAAGAAAATGTGCTCCAGTTTTTGTTTCAAGGACTAATTGCCTTTGCCTTTTGGTCCATAATCTATAATGGCTTCTCAACAACTGTTATACCCTATTGAATGAATATGTAATTGAAGCAGTTATATATAAAAAAGGAACCAAACGTGTAATAGTCAACAGACTGGACCAACAAGGAGTCAGGGAGATATTAAAGGAAATTCCAAACCCATCAGACCATAGCTGTCACAGGCATGTGGCTTGACTCTTGCCAGTGACAAGACGCGTTGTAACAGCTCTGCTGGTCATGTCGTGGCCTAATTACACACCCCTCAAGTTGCAGATCATTGACTTGATCAGCCACAAAAAAGCAAGTAAAGCCTATCTGTTAAGTGATACCATCAGGACCCTTCAGCTGTGAAGGGTTTAGAAGCAGGTGAGGCACCTCTGGTGAGAAGAGGCGCGGAGCTTTCTGGATGAGCTACTTCCTTGGCAAATAAAGAACTAACTGCATAGAAGACAATTCTCTTGTCAAGTGCAGGGGATGTGCACCTGGTAGAATCTCAGCCCAGGAGGCACTTGTGAATCCCTATTTTATGGGTAGTGGGTAGGTCAGTAAGTCATCTGCTATTTTGGGGGTGAAGTGAGAATCTTTTACTAAAATTTCTAGTCTTTTCCTTAAAGTCACCAAAGCAATTCTGACTCTCTACCTATGAAGAGGAGCTTAAATCCATTTCTGGAAGAACTGATTTCTCTCCATCACTTACAGTTTTGTGTGTAGAACATGCATGTAAATGGCCATTGAGCATGAATAAATGACCTCTCCTGATTCCCTGGAGAGAAGCACAGCAATAGTTGACTCTGGAGTCAAACTCTTCTCCAAACCATAGTACATTTCATATTTAATATAGAAATCCATTTTGGGGGTCCTTGAGGAATAACAAATCCATCCTGTCTTTGCTTCTGGCCTTATACTTGCTGCCTGGTTGTGTATGTGTGGATATTGCTGTAGGTCAATAGATGGTGAGGAGCAGAATCATCATCAAAACCAGAAACCCCTTTCCCTTAATTATCTTAATCATTTACATCGAGATGCTTTGACCCAAGGTTGTAGAAACACCCCGCCCATCCAATGACTTAGTTCTTGGGCACTCACTGCTTCTGCAGTGGTGGAGTTCCTTTACAAAGAAAATGATGGTTGCTGGGTGCGCTTAATGTCCTCTCCTGCCCTGTCTCTTGTCCTGGTCTAATTGGGACTTTCTGTTGCATTCAAAGAGGAGAGACTTGTTTTCTCCACTATTCAGTACCATCCAAAACTTGGTGGATCACTCTCAGCCCACAGGCTCTGAGCCAAACATGTGTTTGGAATAATAATATCTCCACAGCTTCACACAATGATCATTTCTCTGCTATTTGTTGTCTTTTGTCTTCAACATTTTCATTTTAACATTAAAGCCAAATGAACCATAGGGAGAGAAGTAATCATCTTACTCTGTTCTGAAATCTTGAGATTAGAATGGGTTCTTTTGAGAAACCACTGCTTTACAAAGTAAGAGCTCCAGACCACCTGGAAATAGGAACTTGTGAGAAATGTAGAGGTCCCACCCCAGTGCCTCTAAGTGTTCAAGATCCAGAGTGACCTGTATGAGGTTTGAGAAGCACCCCCAAGGGTCAAGCTTCAATTCTCCCACAAGATGAAATAAATGATGTGAACCCTGGTTTGGAGAAACCTCATAGTGTGCAAGAGAATTTGTCTTTGTAAACTGTTGGCTTGTACCCATCTCCTTTCTCCTCCCCATTTTCTTGATGAGAAAATCAGAGTTCCCCATGTCCATCTCAGGGGGGGTGTCCATCCCACCTCTGTCTGTTGTGACTTCCTCCTTCAACTGGACAGAGACTATCAATCATATGCTTTACCCCAAAGATCCATAAAGGGACTTCAGCAAATATTGCTCATTGATCATGTGATGGCCTCATGCTAACATAAAACAAACTTCAAAAAGCCCCATCTGGCTTCTCTTGCCTTTATGGAGCCCAGCTTTTCTCATCTGGTAAATGCAGAACATGATACCAACTGTAGCCAGAAAGAGATGAAAGTGAACATTATAAACTAAAGTAGGAGATACAGATGCATGGGGCTATCAATGATTCAGTTGTCGATGGACAGAGATTTTTTGAGTAGATCTTAACACTTGAATGTGGGGAGCTCAGAGCAAGCACATTAAACCAACTCCACTTAAATGTACAACCCCTTTTCCAGATTAGACCTTCTAGGATCCAATGCCACACTGTATGCTGGGAAGCTGTGTATTGTCAATGACCCACAGCTCACAGGTGGCTTTCTGACAGATACATTAACAAAGCTATGCTTTCCCCCCACGGTGACTGGAAATCAAGAGATAGACCAGGACAGGGAGCCCAAGACAGGAGGTGATGGGGCAAGCTAGCTGAATTCTTCATCTCCAACAGCTCCTTCTTAGAAGCGGGTCTAAAGGGTGATGCCTGCCTCACAGGTTGTTGTGAGAAATGAGTGGGGGCATGCCAGAAGTTTCCAAGACAGCGAGTGACCCTAAGTGGCACTCAGGATGCTGTTATTATTGTCACCAACATCATCATTGCCATTGTTTGTGTTAGCACCTCTAGCTATTGGGTTATTTTTGTTGTGTTGAGTCAAAAAAAAAATGAGCTTTTCTGGGGAGGCAGGTTTTCTGAGCTAGAATAGGTTTTTTTGTTTGTTTGTTTTTTGTTTTTAACATGAGTGGGATTTTTTGGTTTGGTTTGGCTTTTAAATCTTGGCTCCCACCCTAGAAATAGAAAATAAAGTACATGAAATTTGCTAAGAGTAGAAGTTAGATGTTCTCACCACACACCTAAAAATGTAAGTATGTAAGATGTTGGGTGTGTTTGTGAACTTATTGTGCTGATCATTTCACAGTGTGAGTGTACGGTAAATCATCACTTTGGACACTTTTATAAAAAGTACCTTGCACAGCCTAGTTACATACAATTTTTGTTACTTAATCTCGGGAGAGTTGACGGAAAAATAGGTGGGTGAAAAAATCCTGAAGGGAGAAGCAATTGGAAACCAAGAGATGAAACATCTTGTCCTTCCTGATCATCTTTCTCCTTGGAAGTTGATTCTCTTTTCTGTCCGCAAACAGCTCCGCTACCAGAGCTAGATCAGCTTTGCAGGGGAGATAACCTCGGCCAGCGTATACACAGCCCCCACCCCCCACTGCGTATACACAGCCCCCTAGTGACACTTTTCAATTTCTTTAAAACTAGCTCCAGAAAAAGTTACTTTTCAAAAAGTCAAACCCAATACGGCCATGTTGCTCTTTCCCTGGGGCTGGTAAGACAGTGGATTATTGGACAGTGGGTTATTGGAACCCTCAGCCATTAGTGAGGCTCTGGAACTCTCCATCCTTGCTTCATTTTGCACAAAATAACTCACAGGTGATCTCCGACCTTCTCTGTGTTGCCCCTTCACCCCCCCAGGGTCGCCTCATTCTGGGGACTCTGCTCTTCCCAAGCTCCTCTAAACACCCCCTCTCCCCGCCTTGTGAGTGCAACACCCCATGTGGGGACCACTGTCCTCCAGGGGACCTGCCTGCCCTGCGCCCAGCCCTGCTGAGGGGGCATGTTCTCACGCCTTTCCTTAGTAAAGCTGAGGTGGGCTTTTGTCTTCCTGAACATCCTGGCCACCTTCAAAAGTGACGGAACTTCAAAAGGTTCTTCGTAACTCTCTTCTTTTCCTAAAGTTGGGTGGTAAGGGAAAAGTGAATCCTTCACGACTTCACACAGCAGAGTTTTCCCCAAATAACATGCTGTCACATTCATTTTATTTATTTTCCCTGATCTGCACACACACACACACACACACACAGAGAGAGAGAGAGAGAGAGAGAGAGAGAGAGAGAGAGAGGAACATGGGCTAGTTTTGCTCCCACTTTCCAAATGAGGGAACTGAGACCGGATAAGTGAAATGATCTTTCTGGTGCAACCCAGTAATGGAATGCATCTAAGTGCACTGCTCATTCCCCTTCACGTTTCAGAGAAAAACAGGGGTACACCCTGGGAGATGACGCCCTGTGGGAGAAGGTGGAGCGACCCAGCGGGGCTGTCCTAAGGTCTCTGGGTGGCGGAGCTTCAGTTAGATTTGAATGTCCAAACACAAGGTGTGGGTGGAATATTCAAACCCCTGATACTTCTGTCCTCTTCATTTATGACATTTTCCCATACAATGTTAGCAGTAGGAGCTGTGGCTGAATGAAATGCCTTTAAAAGGCGTGAGCGTGCCGGGCCCCCCCCCCCTTTAAAATAAGCAGACCAGAATAAGCCCTGGCAGGACCCTTGAGTCAATTCCTCCTTGCTTGCTTGTTTCCGGTGCATCTTATCCTACAGTTGGCCATGGCTCCTTGCCATACATATTCTACACTACTAAAATGTTAAAAATAGCAACAGGACATTGACAGTGGATCTGAATAGGATCCGGACCATTCCAAAGCAGAGTTTTAGAATAGTGGGGGCTGGGGCCCCCCACTTAAATGTCAGAATTCTAAAATTTACAATTGTAAAATTCTAAATTTTGGAATTTAGGAGGGGATAGGTGATAAGCAAATAAACCCCTTTCTGGGTGCTAAAACTGAAATGTAAATTGGATTATGAGCTTCCAGGCAGCCACGTCCGTCAGAGATTCGGGTGATTTAGAGGCCAAGAGTATCCTGTCATTTGTGCTCAGCCTGGCCTAAAGCAAGCACTTACTCACTACCTGAGAACTCAATGAATCTTGTGAGTCTACTGTTTGGCAAAATTCACAGTAAGAATTTCAGGGGAACTCAGTTCTGTATCTTTGCTTAACTATTCAGAAACACCCAGGGCCAGATTCCATGGCTTCCCAGCAACTTTTTTAAGATCAACAGCAATGGATACCTAATTACCCTATATGACTGAAGATTAGCCTCCAAATAGGCACAGTTATAAACAATTAATAATTACAGGTATGCAGGGAATAATTATTCTAATGGATTATAATCCGCACAATTAAAATATCACTACCACAAACTGTTGAGATGAACACCAGTGCAATTTCACCCACTCCCGGAAGAGACAGTTCTATGTCCCGCAAAGACACCCAGAGTTACCACCCAGTGAGGTCGGAGCCCTCAGTGCTTGCTGACACACGAGGATCCCCCGAGTGGCTTGGGGGTTCCTGTACCTTGGAATCACTTGCAAAGATTCTGACTTAAATGATGGGGGAATGAGTCATTGGTATTTTATTTTTAAAAAATCTCAGTTGATTATAACTGCCAGTCAGGGTTGGGACCGCAGATACGCCAGAGCCTACAAATAGAATCACTTTGCCTGTGCCCTCCTGGGCATCCTGGCTTCCACCTGCCAGGCCAGAGGAACAGCTTCTCAGCCTGTTGGGGCTTTCCAGGGGGTCTCCCTGCAGGGGTTCGTCGTCTGTCTGTCTGTGTGTGCATGCAGACACACGTGCACATGTATGCATGAGGCTCAGTAATCACAGCGCTACATACAAGAAGAAACTTGCTGTAAGTGCAGTCAGCCCTAAGTCTTATGTAACAAGAATTAAGTGGCCCAAAAGCAGAAGGGACCAGAATCTTAGATGATCAAACTTGACAGCAGGACTGCTGGGTGGGGGAGCATTTCCCACTGGCCCCCTGCACTCCTGCCCACGCCGGCAGCTCACCCTGGGTCTCGAAGTCTAGTTTCTCACATCCCCTCCAGCAATTCTAGCTGGCTACTCTTTTAATTTGACTCCTGGAATTCTGCCGTGGGTGATTTTTAGAAGAAAGAAAATTGCAAAGAGATGAGATTTAGCTGAGAAGAAAAGTAAGAAAGAAGGATAATATGGCAAGTCACAGGGCTAATTTAAACGTCCCCCCTGCTGAGTCTAGGTGGTTGGTCTATGAAGCCATCATAAAACATCATGAAGTCTGGTAATAGGAGAGAAAGAACGAGGCGGCCCGGCCGGCCGCCCACCCAGCTGCTGTTGGAACAGAATCTTACGACCCCTGTCTGGCCTCCATGAGGTCCTAGTCAAAGGGAACCCCTGGGGACTCAGCGCTGGAGAATTCAGAGATTCAGAACCAGAAGGATATTGCTCAGCGGGAGCCCCAAGCAGAACCTTAGAGGTGAACTAGAGGGGCTTCCTGGGCCACTTCCCCTGTGGTCACACTTCCCCTCCACCTGTTGCCAGCCTGTGCCCACTATCTGCCCACACCTGGGCATCCTCACCCATAACGTTGAGCCCAGTAAGAGGTGTGGAATGGAATAAGTGGGGTGAATGAGCTCAGGCTTGCCTCCATCATGCATTGGTGCCCTGGTTTTCAGTAGATGCTCTCAGGCTTCGGTGCCCCAAAGATACTTCTCCATAGAGGAAATGCAGATGGCCAGCAGGCACATGAAAAAATGCAGAGAGAAGAGGTGGAGAGTCCAGTCCTCAGGAACTGGAAGGAGCCGTCCCCAGACGACATACACCTTTTGTGGTTGGGTTCTGTGGGCTCCCCGGCTCTTCCCTTTCTCTTTGCATCTCCATTCTGCTATTTTTCTTAAATTAGCATCTTCCCTAATCTTACAAGACTTCCAAGTCCGCAGGCTGCCTGGGTAGGCCTGCGACATAGAGCCAGGGATAAGCTGGCAGGAGATTGTGAGCAACTATCCTGGATTCCTCCAAGGTAGCAAGTCCCTGGCACCAGCTGCTTAGAACAGAGTGAGCGTGGCGCCCAGGGTGGGGGTCACAGCCAGCCTTGCTAAGTAGACGGGTGGCCAGGCCTCCAGCAGGAGATTGGGCCCAGGTGCCAGGCTGAGACCCAGGCTTCTCTGGCCTTAGCCAGCATCTCAGGTGAAGCTTGTCTTCAGGGAAGTCTGTTCTCAAGTAGAGGAAGAGGCAGGAAGTAGAGAGTCAGGCTAGGTGAGGAGACTGATGAGAGCATCCACGGTGAACTCGGAAGGAAGAGCCGACTGACTGAGCCGAGACCGTACTGAGCTCATCCGCGGGAGGTGGTGAGGTAAGAGGAAGGCAAGGAAGCAGATCCAGAGAGCATGGCATTCTGGCCCCTGGAAGCCAGCTCCTCCCGAGAGAGGAGGCGGAGAGCCTAGGCCCCAGGAACTAGAAGGAGCCGTCCCAGACAACACGCAGCCCTTCCGTGGTCGGGTCCTGTAGGCTCCATGGCTCTGTTACCCCTCAGGCGAAGGCGATGGGGAAATAAAGTTGCTCAGAAGGTAAAAGCCGCCATTGGCGATCTGCTGCTTCAAACACTTCCCCCCCTGCACTGTGATGCTGATTCTCAGCAGTTAGAGTCACTGCCAGGTTTGTTCTCAACTCCTCGCAGACCCTGCCCCAGCCACAAGCCAGAGCGTCAGGGCTAGGCCCCCCACTGTTGACATGCTCCCCGGGACTCCAAGGAGCAGACAGAATGCTCCAAGGAGCATTCAAGGGGACAAGTGCTTTTCACCTTGCCGCCTCTTCTGAGGCCCACTGACAGAGATTCCCACTTAATTGGCCTTGGGTGGAGCATGGCCACTCGGAACTTGAGTAGCACACCAGGTCCAGCCTAGTTTGAGAAATGCCCCAGCGGACTTCCTTTGTCATCTATAACCACTGAGCAAGCCAGATTGCTAAAATCAGGTGCATTTGCTTTTGAAGTTGACATCTCTAGACCAGTTTTGGGGCTGGAGAACAGGCTAGGATTCACCAGGTCTGAATGCCAGCCCCCCTTTCTTGAGGGTCACCCCACTGTCCAGACCACACCTGTGCTATTCTGGCCATGGGATTCTTCCTTGTTTGGGGAGAGCAGCCTTCTTGGCTACATCATTGATTTCTTTGGTCATCTGGGGTAAATGATTTCACAGAGGCTCACGATGATTCACTTGTGGGCTGTCTAGGATAGGTCAATTGTCTTCAAGGTCAAGGTCAAGTGAGGACACACAGAATTGAATATAAATGTAGCATAGCGGATGCAGACACCGCCACAAGGCACATCCCTTACGATTCTCCCTGGAGCCCCCTGATGGCCTGCTCTGTGGGCTTTCTCATCCAGGCTATCAAGACTTGGTGGGTATTTCCTATGCATTGGCTTTTAATGAGTTTATAAAAGGATAGTTTAGAGGGAGGGAAATTCACACAACTGGCTCCATGGATGAATGAACTCTATAGAAAGGCACGTAGTTCTGAGATATTATGGTCCACCCTCCACTCCCCCACCCCATGGAGTGGGAAATAAGTCAGTCCCATTGATACATCCCTATGGCTACCATTTTTTCATTTTACAAATATTTCTGTAATGCCTTTGGGGCGTGACTGGCAAGTCCACGGCATGGCCTCTGAGTTCTTGCTGATGGTGGTCTCTTCATGCTCTGGTGTCGATTCACTTTGTTCAGAAGCCACCTGAGCGACCTCTTCTAGAGATGGTGATTCATCAAAGGGGGCTTACCTTTGTTCAGAAGTTTGCTCAGGATCGCAAAGATGCTCTGAAGAAAAGAAAAGCCAAAATAAAAGTGACAGGGAAGGAAGGAGACAGAGATGGGGTAGCATTTTTATTCAGAACTAGGATAGTGTCTGAAAGAAGAACGTTGTGAAGGACCACCTTGTATTTTCTACAGTTCTGGAACAGTGGATGGAAAAGATCTGACTTCTTCACCATCCTACCTATGAGTTACATTTTCACCACGTGCGCTGTTCATTCAGCACCACTGCACATGCACCTGTTGCCTCTATGGCTTGTCTCGTGCCTAGTAGACTGGAAAGTTCCTCAAGGAAGTTGCCAGGTGGGGTGCAAGAGCCCAGGCTTGTGGAGTTAGGGGGTACAAGTTGGATAGAGACCATGACCTGAGGAACCCCCTCCTAGGTAAGTGAGCGAATCTCTGGGTAGAGCCACTGGCCTTGCTGGTAACCAATGTTCTGTCTGCATCCTGCCAGTGCTGGCTTGGCTTGCCTGGCACCATCACCTCAGTCACCTGAGGTGTCTGTCCTTCTGTCCCTCGAGTAAGTTAGAACAGGCCAAAACAAGTACTCCCCCAAGGCATCTTCATTTTCAAGAAATTTTTTTTTAACCGCTCCTCAAACGTTGGGAATTTGAAATTAGATTTTGAAGGGGCTCTAAAGTCTTTGGTGGAGCAAAACCAGAGCAAAACTCCAATGAAGCTAATGTTCGTGGCACTGAGAAAGGTAGTAAATGAATTTCGTGGTGACTTTTCTTATGTGGGAGAGGCACATAGCTGTTTTTCTCAGGGCATGTATAATTTTGTTTATATTTCATTGGTGTAGAAATGACTAGAATTTTCAACTGAATGTTAAATTCCAGTGAAGTTTCAAACTGTAGCTCTATTTATATTCCAAGGTGTACCTCCTGCAACAGTAAAACTCTCTTAAGATGTCTTAAGAAATGCTCAATCACTAGGTAGTTTTTGGAAGCATCGAAACATTTGAACAAGACCAATCAAACTAAGACCAAAAACTGCATTTATCTTGGTTCTCAATGATTCACAGGCATAGTAAAACCTAACAGATGAGACCTGGAAGTCTCTGTGTGGTGGCTCCTGAGGCATGTAAGAGCCTTGCCCACCTCACTGGGGCATCTTTGTCATCTGCCTGACACAGATGATTGAATTTCTAGAGAAATAAACAGTAGCGCTGAGGTAGAAGACATTCCACCATAACCGTGGAAATGCCACCGCTGAAACATCTTAAGAGAGTTTTACCATCTTTCTGGATTGACTAAAGTAGAATAGCACTTTCCATTTTTTTACGCTTTGATACTGCATCATTAAAAATAATTTTCACAGTAAGATAGAGTTGTTTCCAACAGACAAGTTCTCTTACCTTCTTCATACAGCAAGTCTAGTTGGGTGAGGGAATTATTACCTGGAACACTATTTAGCAAGTTCTCTGAATGACAGCATATCTTTTTTGTTCCTTACAAAAAAAAAGTTTTAATGGTATACCATTGGGTTGTGATGCAATCTGGGGTGTCAGGGCGCAGCTCACTAACTGTAGTGTCCTCTCTGTCCTGCGAGATAGTCTATATTTTTTTTTTTAAAATGTCATCTCCTCTTAGCATAGAATCCCCGTAAATGTACTTGGCAATGCCTCAGTCTTAGCAGCATATCCTGGCATGACGTTTTGGTAACACGTAGTATTAATACCCCGGTGCAACAGCTTGTCCATAGCCCATATCCCCACATCACTGTGACTCTGTCAAAGAGGTCCCGCATGCCTCCTTGGTATCTCTAAACCTTCTAAGGCCGAGCTAGCCAACACCTTTCCTTGCAACATCCATCCAAGCAAACACCCTACCCTCCCCTCATCTAAATACATTGGCCCAATTGGCAGAGAGCACGTTTCCCCCTGAGCGAGCAGTATTGTGAATTTTATCTTCTCTTCCAGAAATCAGTTCGTCTTCGTTGCAGCAGATGAAATTTCTTGTAACACCTCCGCAGGTAACCAACATTGCTACTTCTTGATGCACCCACCCAAGTCTCAGTATCCTTTTTTTTTTTTTTTTTCCTTCACATCCTGCAGTTGGTCACTGTAGAAAAAGTTTAGTTAAAGAAAACCAAAGTCCATATATCATTGGAGTATAGCTGAACCCCACCCTACCGCCTAAGAAGACATTAGGCATTTTGGTAACTTTGATGGCTTGATGGCTTATTTATGTTTTTAATAAGATGTGATCCAGAAAAGTAAGACTGTGTTGAATGAAGCCACAGTAAAAGCATAAAGATGTAATCAGTGCTCTTATGTTAAAATACTGAGCAGGGGATATTAGGGGCACAGATGGGTGACACCTCTGTTTTTTGACGTATTGTTCTGGGTTCATGAACACATTGATATGTGAATTATTGGGGATCTTGGTGGAATAGCTGGTATATATTTTAGTCCCTAAAAAGACTGAATCTATAAAGCTAGAGGCACTAGGGAATACAATTATCACTGCCTTATAAGAAGGGAATCTTTATTCTATTAGCTAAAGATCCCTATTACCTTTTTTGTAAAAAAGTATGACAAATAGCAGGACTTAGTGAGACGAAGTCTTCTGTTTCTGAAATCAGGGCCCTGGCAAGCAGAAACTGGAGAGATGCATGACATGTCCATCAAAATATCACCTGTCTTTTTATTTTGCTGTGGTTCAGAACAGTTATATTTGGACTTTCACTAGCATGGAATTACTTGATTAATGTCAAGATAAGTGAGTGTCTTAACTAACAACAGATCTCTCTCTCTTTTCTTTTGTTGTTGTTTTTTTCCCCCGTTTGTTTTTAAGCCTAAACTATCAACAAAGCAATTACTAGGAGAGCTTTCCAAGGGTTGCTTTTAGCCACCAAGGGAGGGGTCCCTGCTCATCCACATGTAGTGGAGTCTGCCATGACCAGCAAGTAGACGTTACCTGATAGACAGCTGTCCATCCGCAATCACATTTATCCATGGGACAGTAAATGAAGGTGTCTTTGCTAATGTCACCCCTGCTCACAGTCTCTGGAGAGAAGGAAGCAAGGGCGGGACAGAGAGGGGGAACCAGGTCCTTCCCCTCGCTGCTCTGGAAGGCAGGGCCCCCAAGATTCTGCTCAGGATATTGCCTCCACATGTTAATGTTGACAGTCTTACCCTGGGAGTTCAAGAGGTACCCAGGCTCCTGTTGTGCGAGGACAGCAGACTGCATCTCCTACCAGGCCCCTGTGATGATGCCCTCACCCCTAGGCTCTCACAGTTGTTTCTTACGCTGAGAGTTGACGCTGGCATTGCGCTTGCTTCACTGATGCCTGTTTGTGGAAGATGGGTAGTTGCTTTGCTGGGGATGGCCAGGGAATGTTCCTGGGAGGCCAGAGTCATCTCACCTTTGTAGACCTCATGAGACTAGTGCTTGCATTAAAGGCAAAACTGCTTAGGGGTGAAGGAGTGCTAGTGGCAAAGGTAGCAGCCAGCCCTGTGGGTTGTCTGGCCTTACAGTGCTCCCCTGAGTCATTTCACGCCTCTCTTAGGTTCTGTTTTAGGTTTTATTTGAACTTCATAGATCCAGCCTTGTGAACATTTGGCATCATAGATCAAACACCCCAAGTCATGGATTTTTGACCCATGATTTCACAGTCCTTGCCTGGGAAGCAAGGGGACCATGTGATACCCCTAAAAGAAGCTCAGGTCACAAAGAAGGTGTCTGTGCCAACCACGGTATGCCTCAACCTTATCTAATCTGGGATGGCCACTCAGTAAACTCTTAATGGATTGCTATCGATCAAATTTCAAATTGAGGGAGATATCCCTGTTGCTTCGATGACCATATTAATAATGTATTGCATGCTTCGTAAGATTCTATTTGAACTCTGAATTTTGAATCAAGCATGAAAAAAGAGACACCCATATCAATCAAATGTCAAATGATCTTCCAGCCACTCTACCCTCCTCAGAGACTGGAAATGAAAACTCAGAACTGCTCATGATTCTAGAAGTCCCCTGGATCTTCTTACCAACATTCTAGAAAGTTCTGGGCACCCACATTCAAAAGAACAGACTTCTGGAGCAATCCCTCCTCACAAGTCATATTCCTTCCCCAGAGTAAGGCCCCCTGATGAGTGTTTGAAGAGAGACAACTTCTCTCGTTTTAAATAAAGAGAGAAATCAACAAGGTGCTTACAACCTTATTTTGCGGGCTTGTTGGATTTTTAGAATGGACATTCTCATACAGGTGTTTTATTCTCACAGGGGCTGCCAATGGGGCAGAGCTGGTGAGATGGAAATCAACCAGAGTAGCAAAAACTGCAGTGCTGAAGGAGTTTTTTTTTTCCATTCCCACCTTCTGTAGAGGATGTTCAAATGTTGACTCTGCTTTTGAGAGCCACATACCAGAGTGGTTTCTCATTGACATTGGTGGTTTAGGAGACAGAACTGAAATGTTCTGGTCTTACTCTGAGGCACCAACAGTGGTGTGAGTTGCTTGGTTGTATGACTCTGGTGAGACATGTGCTTCCGGGGTTTCCCTGGAGACCAGCCCGCCATCAGCAAGATGGTGCCTGTGATCCCCTGTACCCAGCTCCAGTTCTTGGGCAGCTTCTCATTCTCTCAGCTGAAGAACCTTTGGACAGTGGACTCTGCAAAAGTTGGTCACAGTGCAGAATGCTGCCCTGTCTACGTGACCTGTGCTGTTTGCTATGAGGCTCCCCAAGCCTGGCCTGCGCTGCCTCGGGCTACCTAGGTTATGGACCCTGTACAAGAAAAGGGCTTACAGAGTGTCTGACAAGTCACTCCAGTTGACACTTGCTGTGCCCTGGGCCACCCAGACAGTGTTCAGCCAGTCAGCAGAGGCCCTTCCTGTAAAGAACTTCCATTCTGGTGGAGACCAAAGGCCGTGCAGGCAGATGGATAAGCATCTCTACACACAAAGAGTTATGCATTAACTGGAAGGACTCAGAAAGCAGGAGAGGAGCTAGAAGGAGACAGTGATACTTTAGGTGCAGTGACCAAATGAGGTTCTCAAAATGGTGGCATTAACAGGGACCCTAATCCAGTGTGGGTGTGAGCCAGGTAAGTAATTGTGGAAAGCATTTCCACTGGATGAGCATCATGTGCAAATGCCCTGTGGTTGAGGCATGCTTGAGGTGTCTGGGGGTGCACAGAGAGGGCCCAGGGTAGTCAGAACACTGAACACAAGTGAGGACTTTACAGAGATAATATCAGGAAGACACCCCCAGGTCAGAGTATATTAAAACTTTAAGTCTGTTGAAATCATTTATGATTTTATCATGTGACGGAAGGCAATGGAGAGTGGGCTGTGACGGGCTGGCTTGTTAAATGATGAGTCAGATTGCTTTGTGGAGAAGGGGCTGCAATTAGCAAGATCAGAAGAAAAGGCACTTGGTGCTTCAGTCTGGAGCAGATGGCCTGAGGACATAGGGGGGAGCTCAGTAGAAGTGTCGGGTTGTGTTTTGATGGGAGAGCAATCAGGGAAGGCTGGCAGGCCAGAAACTTGCCAGTTCCGGTCTGTGTTCTTCCTGCTCTTCCTTCCCACTCCAAGGATGTGTTTATTGTTGTCGCTCTAAGAAGCGGGCCATCATCCCTGCTATAATTGTCCCCTATGTAGACTGGCTGGAATTCTCCAGGGTGTAGCCATGAGTTGGCTATGGTTTATGGAGCCAATTCTGTGTGTCAGCAACGATGACAAATTGTATCTATGTAATATGCGCACGTATGTAACCATATGTGTGCGTGTGTGTGTGTGCACATGTGACGTGGTCTAAATGCTCAGTGAGGTAGGTGCCTGACTTGCAGCTTTTAATCTTAAATTAAAGCTCTCAGGCCCAGAGAGGTTACGCACTCTGCCCACAGCCCCCCAGAGCCCATTGCAGGCCCCAACGCTGCTCACTGGGCCCCATGGTCCCAGGTGCTTCTTTGACTTTAACCTTTAACCTTTGCCTGCAGGTGGTATGCACCTTTTTTCTCCATCTGCTCTATTTTGCACCTAGAAACCCTGCGTTCATGAGTTGGGGGAATAGTTGTTGCAATTTCAAGAGGATCCTTGGGCCAGATGACCATCCAGCTCGATCCCCGGCCATGCAGCTGGGGTGTGTGGAGTCCTGGGCTGTTCCGCAGGCAGTGGCCCCAGGCTCAGGACTGAGTGTCGGGGGAGACAGGGAAAGAAGCAGGGTGTGCTGGATGTCACTTCTCCAAAAGTCTTCCTTTTGCCGAGAATCAGCAACAGGGTAACCCCCTTCTGGCCAGCAGTTTTCACGAGTGCTTTGGCTATAGGTTCCAGGCTCCCAGCTAGCCCAGCAGCAGTGAGGTGTGTTGTGTGTTGTATGTGTGTGTTTGCACTGATGGAGGCAGGTGGAGGCTGGGTCTTGGTAGGACAACCAGTCTTGTCTCCACGGTGTCAGGTACCACCCCACCGGGCATGAAAGTCAACTGGGCACAAAGCCCAGGTCCTTCTGAGTAGGACGCATGGACTTTGGGGGGAAGGGTGGAGTCTGCAAAATTGACCACGTCTATCAAAGCTGTTGCATCCTTCCCCCATGGCAGAGGTTGCTCTGCACCTTATCAAGTAATTATTCAAAGCGATACTGGTCAAGAGCAGAGGCACCCCCAGCCCCCCCCCCAACCTGCATACACACACGCACATCCCTGCAACTGCACCCCAAATTATTCAAAGAATATTTCGAAGAAATTTCTAAACTGGCTGTCCCTCTAATGCGCCTTCAGCAAATTGCATCTAATTGTCTTTTTTACATTTTAGTGATTTGATTATTCAACCAAGTTGTCATGCAGTGAATTGATTTGTAGTTAATTGGTCTGCTTCCAATAAAATGTGATGTGTATTATATAGATGAAGTGGAGGATACTCAGAGCATATGAACAAAGGGAGTTAATAAAATAATAAGAGCATTCATTGAGAGTGTGCTGTGTACTAGGGAGAGTGCAAAGTTTGTTACATGAAATAACAATAGGCTATAGAAGTAAAGTGTTTGATCAGTTTACTTATAGAAATTAAAGAGACCTAAATAGCTCCAAATTAACTGGAGTGTGTGTGCTCTCTCACTCTATTACAATACAGAATTAAAAAGAAAAAAAAAATAGAAGAGTAGTGAATGCAAAAATGACCTGAAAGACTCATTACAAATGTCAATGCCATTCCATGCTCCACCCCTGGTTCCTAGGTCTGGAGGGGGCCTGAAAATCTGCAACCTTACAGGTTCCCCCAAATAATCCTGTAGAGGAGTCCATGGCCCACTGGAAAGCACTGAGCTGATCCATTAGGAACAGTAAGGGACATGCTGTAGGATTGTCTCGGATTGTGCTCCGCAGTGCAGAGGCCACCAAGCATACATGACATTAAAACGTGACAGGGCACACCAAAAGACTGTACATGTAAAAAACAGGCTCAACTTCAAGAATTGAGTGGCAAAGTTAGGGAGGCTGTTTCATTAGTAATCTTTGTTGGTTAACACACAGAGATGATAGTTTCAGTAGGTTGAGTTCAGTAAAAGTATAAAAATGAACCCGCCTGTTTCTTATTACATTTTTGCAACTGGAAATGCTGGACCAAGCTTCTGTGGATGACTTTTGTTAGATTTCTAGTGGGCGGTGCTGTTCTAGAGCTATGTGGCATCCACTTTGCTCACGTGGATACCAAGGAACTGATGGCCTGAGCACTGATCTCTGAGCAGTGGAGAGCACTCAGCTGGAATGACACTAAAGTTGATGGCTTGTCCTGACTTCATGGTTTCCGGTTGTTTCCAAGTGAGATGTATGTGTGCACATGTGTTTCACATACCCGGTCCAGGACCCTAGAACCTACCCTTCTCACCTCTCTGAAGTGCTGATCCACTTCCACAGGATGTGGGAACACCAGGTTTTACCAGTGGGCAACCGTGTCAGAGCAGGCTCTAACACGATTCCAGAAGCTTCTGTCTGGAAACCCCACCTGAAGAAGAGAGTGCAGGGACTCCCCTTGTTAGCATCCATAACTGACGTTCACTTGGTAATCACTGACCTTCGTCACAGCCTCGCCACAGCTTTACAGCCTGGATGCTCTGGTATCTTCTCCATTCATGGGTGGATAAACTCACCCAGACAGGAAATAAGCCTTCTGAGTTTGGCGAGCAAGGAAGTAGCAAAGGCAGGATTTGACTTTAGGAATTCTGACCCTGAGGAATCCTTAACCACTGTTTAATCTTGTTTCCCTGCATGGGGATTAAGATCCCATGAGGGACAACCTTTGTGCTCCCAAAGGATTAAACCACAGTTGGGTACCATGTTGACTGCAAAACATGATGGGAACAAAAAGAAACAGACTTTCTATGAGGAAGAAAGTCTCATGTCCCCACATAGCATCCACCATAAATCACAGATGAAATCATAAATCTGCCCACTCTACTCCATTCACACCATCCCCACCTGAACATAAATATAGAGATTTCATCAGAACCAAATCAACAACAGTCTAAATTTTGTCCCCTTATTTCTATTCTGACCTCTTCAAACTACCAGCCATTTAGATATATAAGATGAATATCTAATAGCTAGTTTATCTACCTACCTTCCTATCTACCTATATGCCATCTATCTATCCATCATCTCTCTACCCATCTATCCATCATTATCTACCCATCTATCCATCATCTATCTACCCATCTATCTATCCATCATCTATATACCCATCTATCCATCATCTATCTACCCATCTACCTATCCATCATCTATCTACCCACTTATCTATCTTCCTACCTATCTAAACATACATCTATATAAACCTAATCCTATCACATTCCTGCTTCAAACCCTTCAGAGGTCTAGAATGCACTCCAGCGTGCCTGAGTTGACCTGCCACATTCAGCCCTCTTTCTCCTCCCCCCTGCTCCCCAGCATCCCAGCACACTGGCCTCATCAGCACTCCATGCTGTTTATCTTGGCAGGTTCCTCCATTTCTTTCTGTGTGATTTCATGGTGACTTTGTGGCATTTTGGAACAGTTTGCTACAAGTTTGGAGGTATGGGTCTGGTTTAGTTGTTCTAACCATGTATCTTGAGTAGCATTTAGGGGCAAGTGTGGTCACTACTCTGCAGTATGAATGTGTAAGTCATTTCCTAGATCGAAGCTTTGGGAAGGCTAAGCACTCGTGGAGAGTATTCCCTTAGCGGGTGCATTCACTGAGGCCAGCCAAGCTGGCCTCACACAGTTGTGTCCAACTGGTGCACCAGAAGGTAGGAAAGTGAACAGGGGCTCCCCCATCAACTGCAGAAAATATCTCCCCTTCTTGGTCCCCAATACCTTCAAGTTGTTCTCACTTAATACTTTCAGAAGGGTTTGTTTTCTCTTATGGGAAAGCAAGAGGTGTCCCAGGGCCCAGGGCATTCTCTTGCTCCTTCCTGTGGAGACAAAGCAAAATCCATACCAGCGGCCATTTGCTGTTCCTCCCGCTGGGTGTAGATGAGCTCACTGCCCTTGCTGTGATGCCTCCTGGCAGGTCTGTTCCAAACCTGGCCACTGTGACCATTGCTATTGCAGTGTCTTCTCAAGCTGGTCTGCACCGTTTCAGCGGAGCCTGCAGCGCCTGGAAGGGGCAGGGTTGCTGCTGTGATTTGAAAATGGAAGATTTGCATCCCGAGCCCCTGGGCATCTGGCAGGTGTGGATGTGAGTGGAGGTGAAGCTCCAATCCTGGCAAAGACGCCCCAAGGGCCCCTCCTCAGACACTGGGAAGAATTCTGTGGGACCCCATCTCCTTGCATTCTGTGGAGGGAAGGAATTTTGCCTTCCTGCTGAGCTAACAGAAACTCCATCATCCACGGGGACCTGACAGGTTCTGCAGCCGCAGAATCCACAAGATCTGTCAGATTCCTGATGCACAACCGTGCACAACAATGTTTTGCTGCATTTTTCCTCAGTGATGAGCATGGACTGGAGGATCTGCAAAGTATAATTGGCCATGATCCTCTGTGGAAAAGGTTAGTTTGCAGGTGGAAGGAGAAGAACTAATGCAATAGTTGGAGCAGAACTGAGGGGCCAGGCTGCCAGGTGGCGCACGCTCTGGTCGTCTTCGTCCTGGTGATGCTGACAGTGCTCCTTCGCAGCCCCAGAAATTCCACCGAGCAGAGTGTGCTCCCAGACACCAAGGAACAGTGCGTTCCAGGTGTGCTGCATCTTGATTGGTGAGGGGAGAAGTAATGGTTTCTCAATGAATGGTATCGGCAGCAAATGGAAGCTAAAAGATTGTCTTCCCAAAAGTGACGAGGTTTTCATTTGGGAAAACATGAACGAGAGTTATGAAAGAAGACAACATCTGGTGAGATGAGCGCTCCTTCCTACGTCCCCTCCCCCTGGACACTGCAGACAGCCACACCAGGGTGAGCCCTGTTGAGAGCCAGACCTCAGTGGACCCTCTGCAGGAAAGTGAAAAGGAGCCTCCCCTCGCCGGACTATTACCTACCCCAGATCAGGCTGGCAGGAACACGGGGCCAGGCGTGGTACCCTGCTCGCATACACGTGACATGCAGGGATTCATTTCTCCAGACACCTTAGAGGCTGTTCTTAGATACGACTAGTAGGGCCCGAGAGCCCTGTCTTCTGAGCCTGGTCAGGAATCTTACTGTGGATGCATCGTTCTTGGCGAGTGCACAATCTTTGCACTTTCTTGCTACAGTGGGCCTGACTCAGAGAGCTTCAACCTATTGTGAATGTCATGGGATGAAGTGAGCCTACTTTATATCCATCTTTCTCTAGATATCTCTGGACAGGCAGCAGGAGGGGTGATGGTGAAGGAGGACGAGAGGTGGCGGGGCCATAAAGACTCCTCATTGGAATATATGGAATGAAATTAATTATAGCGCTCTTGCTGTGTCCCTGTAAGAAAATCACTTGAGGGTCACCAGTGTGGACCTGTGATATCTCATTAGCACCTAGCTGGTTTCAACTAGATTTAGACGAGGTTAATAAGTAGTAATATGTGCATTTCTCGCTATCGGTAGAGTTGACAAAGCATGTGGGATCACATTTCCTGCTTGCCTACTCATTGTACTCCAAGTCAACCTCAAGTTCAAATCTATCCACTTAAACTATACCTGTCGGTCAAAGTCAGATGACTTTGAGTAGGAAGCATCTGTGAGTTGGTTACTAGAGCTGCTTGCGGTCGTATTACAAGAGGGTCTTTCTGTTGCCTCTGTAGACTGAAAGCTCAGGCAGTAGGAAGACTAGCTGGTGAAATTCTGTTCAAGAACTCTGATGCAGTGGTCTCTCCAGGCAATTAATCTGTGAATTAGGCTGGGTTCAGATGGAACAACACCGTTGCACAAACAAGAAGGAGGCTCAGGGCCAGAACTTTGTCTGACCATCGAGAAAGGACCCTGATGAGGCATAGCTGGGATCTGGCTCTTCTGCCCCCAGCCCTGTGTCTCTTCCAGGGCCTGAGGGGCCTCCTGGCTTTATCATGGTGCTAAGGTAAAGAAAAAAACAGGCCAGTGGCATCTGCAAGCTCAGATGAACCAGCCAGCACAACACTAACCTTCTATTTCTTGGGTTGATATTCACTAAAGGATTTTGAGGGGCATAATGTCACTATGGCCAGTGTTTTGTGAACTCTTGGAGATGTGAAATCACATACTCTGTACTTGCAGGGTCCCCAGAAACATGTCTTCTGAGTGTCTTGAAGGGCTTTGAGTGTGCTTGGGAGCAGCTGACCTAGAACCTTCAGCCAGTTTGTCAGAAAGAATCCTTGCTGTAGTCAATGGTAATTAAGGTCCAGCATTGCCCAGACCTCCTCCCTCATGCTGCTCTCCCTCTTGCAGGGGTCTGACTGGCCCATTTTCCCCTGCACCCTTCACTAGGCCTCAGGAACAAGTGGTGAATAGAGAAGACTCAGCCCCAGGAGCTGAGCTTCCAGGAGGAGGGCAGGTAAATAGTCAGGCAGAGACGGTGTAAAAGAACGATGGGTTGCACTGTTACTTGAAGAGAGGAGTTGGGTTGGACGGTGTCCTTCAGAAAGGGGTCTTTCTGCGGAGCAGACATTTGGTCTGAGTCTTAGGGATGGGGAAAAGTGGTGCAGGCATAGGAGATGAGCAGGTGCCAAGGCCTTCCTGTGAGGATGGGCTTGCAATGTCCATGGTGCTGAAGAGGCCAGTGTGCCCGGAACATGGTGAGCAAGGGGCAAGGGAATAAGGGACTGAGCACAAACAGGGCTCGCCCAGGCACGGCTGAATTGCCTTCAAGCGTCGATGAAGACCACTGAACGGTTTGAAGCTGGGGAGTGAGAGGATTAAATCTACATATCTGGATACTTAGATGTCCATAGATGATGGATAGATAGATGGGTAGTTATGTAGGTAGGTAGATAAACTACCTATTAGGTCGCTATCTCATCTCTCTAACTGGCCGGGGGTTTGACGAGACCAGAATAGTACCAAGGAGACAAGGGTTAGACTTTGTTGATTTGATTCTGATGAAACACTGGTGCTCATGTTCAAGGGGGAATGGTGTGTATGGTGTGAAATGGACATACGTAGGGTCCGTCTGTAATCTCTAGTGGATGGTTGGCCGGACACAAGGCATCAGATCGGGCATCAGATCAGTTTGCACTGTTGTCACGCAACACTATTTGGGCCAGTAGTGGGCCGTACAGACAACAGTGTCCTAGCAGGCCCCTCCCAGAGCCAATGTGTGTCATGGGCTCTGCCAGCTGGTTTGTGTCGTTCCGCCCTGTGATGTTGCCGAGACAACCAAGTCCCCAAGGCTACGTCTCTGGAACATACCCACCATTAAGCGACGTGACTGTGTTGTCCACTTTGGCCAGGATAGGGAGCGCGGAGGGGGACCTTAGGTGCAGGCCAGGATCACGGTGGCCACAGTTGGCATCAGGCCCTTGGACTTGTGTTCTTCCATCAGGCTGTGCTGAGCTAGCTCTGGGGACTCCAGGTGGCTGACGTGCCTGGCATATCCCGCAGTAAGAATAAGGCGCAAGTCCACATCCTCCCTAATAACCTTGTGTCTAGATTGTGGTGTCACACAAGGGCGTGTTTCAAAATTAGCATTTGAAAAGAAGCCTCCTTGCTTTCAGTTTGAGCTGACATGGTCCCTTTTCCTCTGTGGAAATGAAATTTATTAATCATAATAAAACCCTCGGATTCTGAAGGTAAAGGTCACCCTGAGGAGGAACGGAGGCTGCTCATTTACGAGGAGTAGTTCAGCCCTGCTGTATTTTCCTTCCGCCTTGAAGAGAATACGGCCAAATTGCTGCCTTGGGTTTTCCACGGAGGGGGAAGCTGTGCCCAGTGTTAGGAAAAACAAGAATTTGCCATTCGTGGAGGCAGGAGAAAAAGCAGGAGCTGCTTTGTCATTGAATTCGTTCAGATTGTCGACATGCTGTCTCCAGAAAGTGGAGATTCTTGCACAGTGAAACCATTTCTCAAGTCAAACAAAATAATGGTCACTGAATTTGCACTATCACATTCATTTGGAAGGAATGCGTCTGCGTTTGAATCCACCATGCTGGGGATCACATAAAATCTCCCAGGATTTTATGCCCTATTCATGCCGCTAACTTTGCCAGGTGAAAGTACACGAATAACAATCCCACTAATAGTCTTTTTTGCTCTAGGCCAATGTCAGACTCTTTCCTCATGAAACAAAAATCAACACCTAAGTTATCTATCCTGTCCGTCTGTACGTCCCAATGTCTACTGGTAGTGGCTTCTGTGGACCCGTTTTCTCAAGTAACTTCCATTTCTTCCAAAGCATCATCACTCTTGTTTCAGTATACCAGAGGGAGGGAGTATCTTTGATTGAAGGTCATTTTTGATGACTCAGAGATCAACGAATGTCACAAGGAATCACTTTGTTAGTTTCACTGAGATCTTCATCCTAGAAAAAGAAATGTCCGTTGATGTCACTTCTTTGGGAGGGTCAGGAGGCCACCGTATGTTGAAGCTGAAAGCCTCATGGAGGTTATGTGGACTCAGTCCCCTGAGAAACAGCCAGGAGAGGCTCTGGGATCCTTCATGTCCCAGGAGAGCTTGGCTCTACCTAGAGCTCTACCTTCTAGTCCTCGTTAGAAGATCCTTCCCAGCATCTTCCCACCTTCCCAGGCTCTGTGATGTGAGCAACCAAGCCAGACCCTCCCTGGGCACTTTGTTCAACAACTATGAGAAAGGTTGGATGGAAAATGAAAGACAGGGGAGGAGAGAGATAAAATGCATGCAAATTAGATGCCAAGAGATGGGAGGTGAGCAGATGACAGCTGCGTAGACAAGTCACTTTCTCCTGCCTGTCCCTTCATCCTTTTAAGTCGAGTACCACAGCCTAAGCTGCTGCTGATCGCTTCCCACAGTGTGCCACTGTGGGAAGTCCTCACTTAATGTCCACAGTTTTTAGAAAGTGCAGCCTCAAGTGAGACATACAGGTTACTCGGTATCAAGAGTTAAGTTTTACGGCATATTTGTGGTCACAAAAACATCACCAGGCTTCTAAATAAAGACCCCAAGCTAATATGAAACAATTTATATGAATCAAGCATTTGTTTTCATTTATTTGCCAAACCTCCTACTCCAGTTTAGGGTTACAGATGACCAGAATCTCTTCTGGCAGCCCAGGGTGCAAAGCAGAACCTACCTTCCATCACTGACCCCTCCCACAGCCAACCCCAAACACACACTGACTGTCAAACACTGACTGGAATCTTTGGGGCACCATGCATGTCTTTGGGATGTGGAAGGAAGTGGGAGTCACTGGAGAAAGCCCAGACATGGGGAGACCATGGTCACCCCATGTGGCCTGGCAGAACCAGTGTGCTCTGGTTGTGTGGGGGCCACCTGTCACTGGAAGACCAGCTGCTCTATACACTGGTCACAGTGGCACACAGCTGCTCCCTTCTTCCTGGCCAGAGAGACTCATTTTCACTTGGGAGGTGTCTTCCACCCTCTAGGGGAACCCACAGATATGGCTCCTGCCCCAGTGCCCTAGCCCTCCCCCCCCACCCCCCACCATCTTAACAAATTACATGCACCAGAAAATTTCAGGTGGTTTCCAGAGAACCTTAGCTTTGTTTATTACCAAAATAGCGATGTTCAAGCCAGCTCCAAAGTGGCATCTGGCAGGTCTTTCAAGGAGGGGCACATGCCCCCGTGGAAGTGTGTTCGACCAGCCTGGTGAGGTCCCAGGAATCTCTGGGACTGAATCTCTCTGAACCCCATTTGCTGCTGTGCTGTTGCTGATGTATAGTTACTTAGTCAGCATCTGAAGTGTCCATCTCCTCTTCATTTTCATTCGGTACAGGGAGTCGTAGCCCCGGAGGAAGAAGAGAAAAAATTCAAAGACAAGGAAATGGCCTCAAAAAATATTGCTTGAAAGTGTTCCTTCCCAGAACCTGGCCATAGATGGATGAGATAGATGCTCTGGGGTGAAAGGCTCAATATCAAATCAACCTCCAGTTCTTGGGCGGGATGTAAAGGATGCTTCGATTTGAATACATTCACTCTTTTTCTTTCTAAGATTTGGAATGCTAGCTGCCCAAACCTTCAGCCTTCTGGTCTATTTTGGCGGGTGACATCTAAATCAGGAGAAAAAGACACTCTCTTGAGTAGTCTCATGGCTTCTGGGAGCACTGGGCTTCTTAAAACTGCTCTTGAAAGTCATCTCTGCTGTGGCCCTCAGTGTGCAGGGTGCCAGTGTGAGCCGTGCAGTGATGCCTCGTGAGCGAGAAGGGGACATACATGTTCTGGGCCTGTGTGTGACTGGCTGTGTTAAGTGAGGAAAGGAATTCGTTGGTACAGGTGGGCCCCTCACACCTCGCGTGGCAGCTTGGAATGCGTCCTTAAAGATGCATAGGGCCTCCACACTGTCTCGGTATTTTGTGTTCTACGGTTGCTATTATCACTCCATGACGGCATATTATGGATTAACCTCAACCTCTGTTTCCCTTTCAGTTACGGACGAGTTTATGCTGCCGACCCCTACCACCACACACTTGCTCCAGCCCCCACCTACGGCGTTGGTGCCATGGTGAGTATCCTGTCCTCTTCTCCTCCGCTCCTCCTGCCTCCCTCCCTGCCCCCAGCTGGGACCTCAGTACGGTTGACGGTTGACGTCCTCTCACTTTCCCTTAATTGAATTTGTCTCTTGTGCTAACAGCAGCTAAAATGCCACATTAATCCTCCCAGTAAACTTGATAAATGTCTTAATTTCTTGGCAATGTAGTGCATGTAAGTTATTATATTTCTAATTTTGCAAGTCTCACCTAGCAGAGCACTTACCTTAATGGAATAATTAGTCATTTTGATAATTAAATCCATCACTAACAGAATGCAGTGTCAATGCAGAACTTTTTTTTTTTCTTTTTTTTCCCTCCCTGGCTGCTCATTCACATAGCCCCAAGGTTCCAGCCCCAGCACAGACTTCAGAGGAGCTAAGCCGCACACTTCCAGGCCTCTGCTGTCAGGCAGCTGAGAATCTGACTGCCTCTCCTCCCCTATTACAATTCATGTTCAAAGTCATAGTCGCCCAGGAAAGAAAATAGACAGAGGGGCACACTTTGTGTGTGCCTAGTACATAAAGAATTAGAAGGAATCAGCTGGGTTTGGGGGTTGTCTTTTGTTTTTTGGGGGGGGCTGGGTTTTTGTTTGGGGAGGGGTGGGGGAGGGCCAAAATGGGAGGTGAGGGTGGGGTGAATTTGCCTGTACTTGTTCAAACTTCTATGCACTAAATCTCTTGAGTACAGTAAGACGTGCCCATCACACGAGAGCGTATGCAATCATTACAAAGCTTTTGGCATGCAGATTTCTGCTTGGGATCAAAAAGATAAGCCCTTACCCTAAAAAAAAAAATAATAATAATAATAACAAATAACTCCCCCTAGGCATTCATTTGAATCGCCAATACTTTTAGGCAAGGGAAATAGTTCAGTGCCACCCGCTAGCCACCTAAAGTCCTGGCCAGGCCATTCACTGCAGCTTGGCCCTAGAAATTCAGCCATGATCTGGAAACCTATTATTTTGCACAAGTTCAATTACATCAAGCAATTCATCTGTACAACCCCCCTCTCCGAGCAAACTCCATGCAGATTGTCAAGCCAAGTCAAGTAGATACTGATTTAAATTCTCTTCCTGATTGTTCATCCAACAGCCTAGCCCACTGGAGGCCCGTGGGGGTAGGAGAGTTGAGTTCCTACCTTCACTCAGTTGTCCGAATCCTACCTTTTGAGCGTAGATTTCCCCAACCGAACATAATATTCCTGAGTCACACAAGCCAATAAAGCGATACAATGCAAATCCTTCCATTGCCCAGTCCCGACCAGGGGCCGTGCGGCCAGTGGGACTGGCCACCAGACTTGGCTGGCAGGGCCTCTCCCTGGGAGGACTCTTCAGGGAGGGCAGGTCCACCCTAGCTTTCATTCTCCAAGAATGGCCGGGGATGGGAAGGGAGTGCCTCCATTTTGTTTGTTTTCGAGTGTCTATTTTTCACATTAGTCTTTTTTGATGATCCACGTGTTGCAAAAGGAAAATGTAAAAAACACACCCCTCAAATTGCTTTGTTTCAGAATGCTTTTGCACCCTTGACTGATGCCAAGACTAGGAGCCATGCTGATGATGTGGGTCTCGTTCTTTCTTCATTGCAGGCTAGTATATACCGAGGGGGATACAACCGTTTCGCTCCATACTAAATGACAAAACCATAAAAACCTTCCAATGTGGGGAGAAAGGAAGCTTTCCGAGGCCTGGGTATTGCAATACATGCAGTAGTGCATCATTTTAGCAACTCTAAAAAAATAAAAAGTCAAAAGAGGAAAAAAATTACATTTTTTATCTTATACCTCAGATATTTTGTTCTGTGTATTTTAATATTGTGGGTCTTTAATTTCTGAAGGTTCCGTAGTTTGGTCGCTGGCTGTAGGAGTTTCTGTGGTTGACCTAGAGAGATGCTAGATATGAATAAAAACTGGTTTAGGGCCATATCCAGAGTGCTATATCCTGTAAATGAATTCTATATGCTGAATATTAAGCTACTGGGGTTATCAGCTGTTGGGAAAGAGTGTAAGTGACTGCAGTAGTCATTTCTTTCTGCATCTGCATTATTTTATTTTATGAAAGGGGAAGGGTGGGAGGGACGAAGGGGATTGGGACTGGGGTTTGGCTGAAAGCAAAACAAATTAGTAACTGATGAATCTAAACGACCCGCTGCACCAACGATCCCGTATCACCGGTTCTGAGTTACTCATTGTCAGTTCAAGCCAAAGGTGACGTGGGCAAGAAGGGGTGGGGTGGGAGGGGTTAGCAGCGCAGGTGAACCTGAGTTAAAGGAAACTGTGCAAACCCACCCTCAACACTGTCCTGCCGGCAGCCTCTGCTTCTCAACCAGCCGGTAGTTATTCAGGCCAAACCCGCTAGTTAGACCATCCACAAGCATTCTTTTTATATTTCTTCCAGTCTAACAAATGATTGATATCATTGCTGACTTTTATATTATGGGAGGGAAAAAAAAATAACATTAATAAAAAGGTGATAAAAAGCACTGTTTCTATTTTTTTCTTTTTTTCCAAAAAAAGAAAGTAATAAAAACTTAAATTCTTTGTACCAGTTAAAAAAAATGTATAAAATTTACATCTGTGCAGTGGAGTTGTTAAGTTCTAGAAACAGTCTAGGAAGCTTTAGTTTTAGCCTAGTTACAACAATTGTTAGAGACAGACGTATAATTTTTATGGAATTACATGATAATCATATTCGGATTTCTAGAAGCATTTTACAAGTATTCCGATCGTTGATAGAGATAATCGTGGTGTTTTCATCAGCTTGGTACTTTTGACACCCGACTGTGTTATGTGAGCAATCTGCAATTTTTCAGTCCGTGAGAACTGCCCTCCACTCTTCCCCAAGCCCGAGGATTATGTCCACCCAGTATCTTTAGTTCTGTCTCCAAGGCCCAGGACACTTGTCAGAAGGAAGCAAAAAAAAAAAAAAAAAAAACTAGGTCCACCTCGTCACCCCAAGAACAAAGCCCCCCATCTCTGCAACAGGGCCAGAGTGACACAGCCGAAAAATTGCAGTTTGTCTGTATTTCTTCTGTTTGAGCTGTTTCCATGTTGTTCTGTTTCCAAGTTCACCTAAGTTGGGGTATCTGTCACGGGTCTTCCTGTTTTTGTATTTAAACCAACAGCAGCGAGCTGTCCCCCGAGTAGTTCTGCTGCCCTAGTTAACCCTTCATGTGGACGGTCTGGCCCGTCCAGCCCTCTAGCGAGTCACGGACTCACCCGCTGTGAACCTGCCGATCCGCTGTAACAACTCTGCTTTCAAACAAAACCCAACAAAACTTAAAAAAAAAAAAAAAGTGTTTGTGATCCAGCTTTCTCTTTTCATCCTATGTGCATGCAGTAACACCGGTTGGATATTAAACCATCAATAAAGTCTCACAAGATTTGAAAACAAAGTTTCTGTAGCTTCGCTATCCAAGACAGATGGTTGTTACCTTGAAAAGAGAGAAAGGGGGGGAACGGATTAGCAGCCCAGAGTGAACCCTCACCCGAGTGCTCTGTTCACCCTATGAGTCCGGGTGGGACGGGAGGGCCAGGGGGGCGGGTTGATGGCTTCGCTAGGGAGTCTGGGGACCCCACCCGGCGTCCTGCCATGACCTGGGGTGTCTGGGTGATGAAGTGCTGTGGCGTCCTACCTGGGAAGGGAGGAAGGAGCAGGGGCCCAGGGAGAACCCCCGAGGTCTCCCCCGGCCCCCGATTTCAAAATCCAGAATTTGCATTGTCTTTGGAATCACAAACATAGAATCCTTACTGTGTTGGTTCAAGTAAAATTAATTTGCAGTTTTGATTTTCATTGATGAGCTGTACTTTCCCCCATGACTGTATGTAGTTTTAATAAAATCATGTAAAGCAAGTGGGTGCCAACTGATGTTGCAGAATCTTCCGTCCTGGCTGTTCTCCGAGATGCCAATAAGTCATTTTCCAATGTATGTCAGAGATGTAAACAGACATTTTGGATTTTTTTAAACAGTATTTATTTGGAATGTTTTCATTTATCTAATAACTATTGCTATTATGAATTATGGAAAAAAGATTACTATCATGTGTGCCATATAGTGACTTAACACACACATCACGCAATCTGCAAACCCAGAACATGTGTATATCTGTCTTTAGAAATTAGTGTTTATATCACTTACAGTGGTTTGTGAATAAAGAAAACTGGTTTGTAATATCAAAAAATAAAAGCTTAGTCTGAAAACGTACACTGAGTTGGTGTTCGAGTCCTTTTGCTTCTGTGGGGGTCCGGGGAGGGCGGGATCTTCCTCGCACAAGGCTGCGTTGTGGCCGCCAGGAGGCGTGAGCGAGGCCGCCCAGGTGAGTCGGAGGCTGCCTCCCCCCCCCTCCCCGCCACACAGGTGCCGCAGGTGTGTCTGGAGAGAACCCTGAGTGTTTCAGAGACACACACAAGGAAGCATAGCTGTGCCTGCGCTTGGAAACGCCAATCCTGGGTTGAAAATGAAGCAAACACTGTCTTATGTGAAACAAGTTCAAGTTATTCATGTGCTTTGGCAGCGTCGGATGATGATTAAAAAAGGCCACTGGGAGTGCGGGAGTTTGCGTTTCTCGCTCCCACGTTGAGCCATGAGTCCTGGCCAGGCTCTCGTGTTCCTTATTTCATTTAATTATTTAGCACTCCCATCTGGGTTGAATTATCTACCCCATTTAGCTATCTTAATGATATCTTAATTCTATCTCATTTAATTATCTTGATGCTCCTATCAACTTGGGAACATACTAAAGGTAAAAAATGTGAGGTCGGAAAGGGGAAATTCCGACTTGCGATCTGGCCTCTCCGTGGCCAGCTCCAAGCTGGCCCAGGGGCAGCCAAAGCCCGTGCCCGCGTCTCCGCACCTGTGTTCATGTGACAACATCACCGTGTTGGCACGAGAGGAAACCGGACCGCCGACGCGGTGAGTTTAGATCAGTCACTCTTAGGTTACAAGCCTGAGCAAGTTATAAGCCTGGATCAAGTAGCCAGGCCCTCGAGGGTGTCCTGAGGCTGTGGGGAACGTCCGCTCCTGGGCCATGCTCAGCTTCCAAGTTACGGACGAGGTCTTGGGCTGTTCCAAGGCACAGGCTGCCTTAGGGCGTCCGGGTGCGATTTCCACCGCATTGCCCAGCGACCCGTTCTCTGGACACCACGCACAGAGGAGCGGCAGGTAACAGTCCACCGCCGCTGTCCTAGAGACCGCAGCTCGTTTTGTGAACTGAGACGATCAAAACAAGGGTCACGTAATTTGCCCAGAGTGATGCCCCGCGAGGGCTGGGGCACATTCCCCTGAAGTCGGTGCGGCCCTGAGCACAGGCTATCCACACCCGGAAATCTGCTCCAAGATGTGGCGGGGTGGGGTTAAAACCCTTGAGGAGCCCCGCAGCGCTGAGCAGAGGACTCAGCTCCCAGAAGTCTGGGTGGGGGATGCAGACTTCGCAGACCTCTGCTCTCCAGAAGCTGGGCGCTGGGCAGAGCCCCCTAGAGGCCCGTGAGGGTTACTGATCTTTCCCTGGACAATACCTGGGAGGTAGACTCTTCCCACCTATTCTCTTAGTTAAACCGTGAAATGCTCTCTGTGTTAAACAAATAAAATAAAATAAAATAAAAACAAGCATGGCGGATCCTGTCCACTTAGCTTAGAACACAGTTTTTGGCACAAGCCCCCGATAACCTCGAGCATTTAGGACACCTTTAGGAGGCTGATTCCATCACCTGGGAAGTGGCCATTTTGAGAGCCCTTGACTCCGACCTGCACACGCACAGCCACACTCAGGTGCGCACGCGCACACTCACTTGCAAAGCTCTTTGCTGCTGGGTTGTGCACCTGCGCACGCTCCAGAGTCTTCCTCTCAGAGGAGCTGGTGAACTTGTAGAACATGCAGGTTCCAGAGCAAACCAGCCTTTGGCCCTCCAGGGCACCGGAGCTCCCTGGGAGTGTCCCTTGTTGATTCTCCCTGCACACAGCGCCTCCTGGTGGCAGGAGGACGGTGGGTGTGCTGTGTGCTAACTAGTCTGAATCCTCATAACCTGTGGGCTTTTCACCCATAAAGTCAAGAACTGGGACTGAAAAAAAAAAAAAAAAAAGACTCATAAGAAAGAGGTAAGTCGTTTATATTGGATAAGCACAGAGGCTGACTGCTACGTTCTTGTCTTCTATTCATCGGTCTCCCACATGTGCGAGCAGATGCACTCACAAATATATATATTTGGGAGATTTGTATGTAAATTCACATGGTGTCGTCTTTTCTAGAAGACATAAAAATTCTCATTGTGCATTCACTTAGGCTTCAACCTGATGATGCTAGATAGAGTCCGCACCTGCAAAATCTCTCAACCCTGGGGAAAGCCAGGGTCTGTCATTTGCTGCCTGAGGGGTGGAGACTTGAAAACTTAGGGGTTGGAAGGGAGCAGCTGGCCTCTGGGGGCTAGGAAGAATCTCCTGTGAGAGCCCAGTGTTACTTCCTAGAGCTTTTCCAATCACCCTTGGGGAAAACTAAGGCCCAGCGGCAACAAAAGTGTATCTGTATGGCCCAGATAACAAAGCAGCTTCATCACAGAAACCTGACTTGGAGGACAGAAATCACCAGCATCTCAAGGGGAAATCTCTGGATGGCCAGGTGGTATGGTGATGGAAACACCAAGGATGCCTTCAAAACTCAGTGGCATTTCCCAGGGGAACCAATGTAGAGAATAGAGAACTGGGTAGAGAATAGAACTAATAATAAAGGTAACAAGACTAACACCTTGACCCTGCCAGACTCTGTCCAGACACATATATTCCGTCCACAGCCTTATGTGCACACAACTTCCTGAAACAGACTCAGGTAGAGAGGCATTTACAAAGAGAACCTCTCTGTACTTCAGATTCTTCTGCAAAACGCAGGTGGTAACAGCACACACCTCATCAGCTTCTTAAATTATTTTTATAGTTTTTATTTATTTATGTGTACAGAACTGGGGTACAAGCCAGAGGTAGAAGGGTGGTGAGAGGCTTCACCAGAGACAGAGTAGGGAGCAGAACAGGCAGATGGATGAAGTCCATTGGTGAGGGGAGCAGCAGGGAGACTGGAGAGGTCTGCTGCACTGGGGATCGAACTCGCATGGAAGCTGCTGAGGCCAGCTTTGCAGTGCTACGCTTCAATCTACTGCACCACTAGGGAGGGCGTATACCTCATCAGCTTTTTTTGAGAAAGAAATGTGTTACAACCTGTGAAGCTCTGAACCTGGCATGTAACATTTTTTAAATATTAAAGATTTCTATATCTGTAATTTACCTGTATTCACATACACTACAGTCCAATATATATTTCTTCAATATATTTCTTAAATATGTTCATATTACATGGTATATATATCAACAGTGTATAGAATGTGTATTTCTTATCTATATGATGTGTATTAACTAGCACGATTATACATGCATACCTATACAATTGCACATATCTAAAATCAATCTCTGAACACACACAGACACCAAATATTTTGGAATAGATAACATTCTGATGTATTAGCATAACTGCAGTACATTCACTGGAGGACCATAAAATAGATGCCAAGTTTTGTAAAACACTTAGCAGATGCTGCCAGCGTAAGAGCAGCAAGTGGGACTGGTCACTCCTCTCCTCCCCATCATTGTCATTTTATTTCCCCCCACCAAGGCACAGGGAGGTGCCATTTTCCAGTCTCTGCAAGGAAGCAGGAGCTCAAGTGAGCTGGGAGAACCCTGGATGTGAGACTGAGAGCGTGGAGCTGAGCTGAGCGCCCAGGCTGGCTGCAGATTCTGGCTGCTTCTGCTTCCCAGTCACTTGCATCTCACCTTCATGGCAGCCCAGGTGAGTCACGTGCCCTGCATCATGAAGTGCCAGTGTCAGAGCTAAGAGTCAGTCACCCAAAGACCCAGCTTCCACAACTCCTTGTCTGGTTCTTGTTCCAGGGTGGATGTCAGGCACCTGCTACCTGGGAGCCCAGGAGACTACCTCACATGGGAGCCGGTGACTGATGCCAGCTCTCTGCCCAGCTATAACGAGGCAAAAGCCCTTGAAAGCAGAATCCGGGCTTCAGCCCTTGTAAGAAGAATCCAGGCTGCAGAAAGGAAGGCAAAGAAGCACTACTGGTAGGAAATAGAAGGGCTGAGACCCCAGAAGTGGGTGATGGTGGAGCTGGGGGCTAGGGGAGGCAGGAGGGCTCAGCAGGCAAACGGATTAAACAGACAAAGGGCAACCTGCCTGAAAGCCAACAGCGAAGGGGAGAGGCGGGAACCAAACCCTCCCATCTGGAGAGTCAGGCTTCCTGTGTCCCCCAGGAAGTAGTGGGGCACTGAGCGGCCCGCCAGCAGCAAGGCAACTTAGATCTCACCCAACACTGGTAGGCTGGCAGTGCGTACCCCTTTATGGAACTGGGTTTCTGCAGGACACTGGAGGACAGCTGCCAGGTATCTGGCCAGCTGCTACCGCTTTATTTTTTGTTTTTCTGACCTGCACAACCAGGTGATGTATCTCCTTCTCTCCACTTTTTGTCAAAGCCCAGCTCGTCCCTCTTAAAGATGCGCGCCTGTGTGAGCACACATCTTGTGAGAAAAGGAGAGAAGAAGGAAACGCGAACCCATAAAACTTCCAACATTTCCAAAGTCCTGATAGGGAAATTGAAAATGTCTTATGTCCCAAAAGGTAGAAGAGAAACCTAAATCCTTCTTCCCTTTGGGAATTTTTCTATCACTTCAAAAAACAAACAAACGAAACAAAACAAAACAAAAACACAAGCAAAGTCTGGCGTAAATATTTTCTTGAATTCTTGGGTGATCATAAAGTATAATAGCAATTCTTTACATTGGCAATGAGGCTCTTGGCCCCTACGATGACAATAGAGTATTGTTAGATGCCACCAAAGACCCAGAGTAAGAATGGAAAAGCAGCTCATCCGTGGTCTTCCCGTTGGTTAAACAAATTCCAGATGGACCTGTATCTGGCCCTGTCTCTACCAGCTCCTGTCTTCTCCCAGCTGGGCCAGTTTAGGCAACTTAACTTGCCTCTGGGGTGAATTAAGCCCAAACTAGGGCTCAGTTTCAAGAGAGTGAAAGGTGCCATCAGCTTCTGGTGATCATTCAATCAGAGGGGCTTAGTTCAGAAAAAAATTACTCACCTTCCACTTGGAGACAAAAATGAAACCTTGTGTTGAGAAGTGACACTCGGATTTTTTAATAACAGGAAGGGGTTCCAAGTGAGGTTGAATTTGGGAAACCAAGAAGGCTCAGTCCTGCAAACTGCCTCCTACTTTGGAGTCTGTATATAGCCCACTGCAGCCTAGACCCTGGGAGGCAAACCTCTGGGTTTGAGGAGCCCTTCTGTGCTCTGGGTTTTACAAACCCTCTCTCTGTTGGGGGTCTGCAGACCCTGTCCACTGTGTTTGCAGGTCCTCACATTCATATCCCCAAGGGCACAGACAAAGTGCCCCAACTCTGCTGATGGGGTTGGACAACATCCTGCTGACCAAAAACTTTCCTCTGAAATTCTACCATTTAACTTCACCAATTCTGAAACTAACCCTCAGACATTTGGCGGCTGATGAAGATTCCTGTTCTGATCAATACCTCCCACTCATACTTTCCCCAGCAGAGACTTAGCACACAGAAGATGAAAGGGAGCTTCCGGCATTTTTTTCCCACTCTCAACGTGTGGTCCATGCACTGTCTGCATTAGAATCACCTAGAAAGCCTGTTAATCAGGCAGATCTTTGAGTGTCTCTGCAGACATTTGGAATTTGGGTCGTCGCACCTTTGAATCCAGGTAATAAGCCTGCAGCCTAAACTTTGAGAGGCCTTCTTAGATCTCGTCAGCGCGAGAGGATCTCAGTTTTGTCAGAACTCTCTTGATCTGTCAGCTGTTTTGCTTTCTGTTCAGCCCACATATATTTTTCTGTACTCGAAATTGACGCTTTCCATTCGCTGGGGTAGCTGCCATCTGTCCGCCTCCAGCCTATTTTGCGGCGACTTAGAAAACACAGCGAAAGAAAAGACACTTCCCACAGGGCCCAGGTAGCAAGAACCTAGGGAAAGTAAAGGAAGGAATTTGATTGGTCCTCCCTGGACCAATCACCGTGGCCGGAGGGATGGGCGGGCTGACGGCCAGGTGTATGTAGCACGTGGAGATTTCCATGCGCGACACAGGTGGCCCGAAGGCCTCTCTCCGGGGCACAGCAGTTCCACGACCTTGAATCCCCGCCCTAGATGACGTTGGCAGAATAAAGACTTCACCCAGCGCAGCTGAGAACACAGGACCACGTGGGCGCTCAGCCAGTGCTCGACGGTGATCAGCTGGTAAAATGGGGAAAGAAATACCCCAAGTCGGGCTCCAAAGCGTAGTTGAAATTTAATTTTCTCAACATAACCATGACCGCAGCCGTTCAGAGTAAGTGTTCTCTCCATCTGGGAAACTGCTAAGCTAATTTTTGAAACCTTGAAGCAATGAACACCGCAGCCACGGCCTCTTCTGAAATCCTCCTTTTTCAGGCCGGCTGCCTGCTGAGCTAATGACCCACTGACTGGTTTTGGGCTTTTGAAAGCTGAGTTCTAACATCAGACTTTCATCTCGGAGATAGCAGCCTGTCTCTAATGAATTTTTTATTTGTTTACTCATTGCTTCTCTGAGATATAAAAGGAGCACTCATCTTTTCAATATTAAAAATAAGACTCCAAGTCAGGGCCTAATCCAAAGGCAAACTGTCGCAATGTTGACACCCAAGTCTGCTCCACTTCGGGAGAAACCACGCTCTGAAACAGGAAGACAGGAACACGCCATCTGGAGGCGCCTCTCCTTTTTTTAAATCTTTTTTTGCGAGCAGAGACGTAAATTATTCATGTCAAACTGTGTACTGTACATCACGTGCGTTCCAGGAGCAAATCCCCCCGGCAGCTGCTGAGAACACAGCCCGAGTTGGGCTTTTTCTTTCCCCATTTTACCAGCTGATCGCCGCAGAGCACTGGCTGAGGGCCCGCGTGGTCCTGTGCTGAAGGAGCAAATGCTCCCCCTCGCCCCCCCCTCCTCAAGGGCGGCCCCAGACACTCCTGTGTCCCCTCTGCCCTCGAGCTGAGTCCGCCAAGGACTTGGGGGCACCCCAGGAGGAAGGACCAAGCTTGGGAGGTCGCGCCCGGATGACAGCTCACACCCTGGCTGCTGGGACGCAGCTATTTCAACTCCACACGCGTGTGGGGGCCCAAAATAATGGGGCGCAGCGGGAAGAGGCGCCGGGAGATGGCGCTGGCTGTAGGGATGGAGGCACATCAGTGAGGACGTGGGACCTGGGGGAAGAGGAGGCTGAGGAGCTTGCGCTCCTGGCTCAGATGATGGTTTCAGGGAAAGAGCGCGTGTGGTCAAGTCTGTAACCCACACTGTTGCCAGCTTAGCGGCTTTACTACCTTAGCCTCTGATCCCAACCACAACTTGACACATTCTACTGTCCTCACTTCATCCCAGGAGCAAACTGAGCTGTGTGACTGTAAGCGGCTTCCCCCTCATCACCAGGGCATGCGTGGGAGACCCAGCATTGACCACCTCATGTCTCAGAAGCCCAAATTTTGGCCTCGGACCTGTCCGTACATCTGCCGGATCCAAACCCAACTTGGCATAAGTTGTTCTAGCCGATCAATGCCAGGTGTACGCATTATAACTTATCCATAAATCCATACCTCAAACAGGGCGCACCATCTTATTCCAAGATGCCATTCTGAGTGAGCCACGTGTGAAATTATGTGTATTTGTGTATATTTGTGTAAAGGTGTGTGGCAGGATCCTGTGAAGAATCCATCCATGCCACCCCCAGGAAGCCCATCTTGTTCTTGGCTTGGTCAGAATAGACACCGCTGTTTATTACCACACTGTAGACATTTGTCGGAAAGATGACACCGACCAGAGACGTCCACAACAGTCGGGGAGATTCACAGCAACTGCGATAATTTGGGTGAACATTTACACAATGACAAGGGTCCGCGGTCTAGCTCATTGGACATCCTTCTTTCAGAGACTGCGGTGATGGACGGAAACGACTAGAACAAAGCTGTGGCTGAGTGGGGGGAGGAACAGAGAGGAGGAAGAGAGAGGCAGAGAGCGAGGGAGAAGCATGTTAAATTACCTGAGGATTTATATGTCTTATTGAATGCTATCTGTGTGAGCACGCAGGCTTTTGTTATCTCATTGATTTTCACAACTCCGTGAAGCACTTATTATCCCCTTTTACTGATAAGGAAACTGAAGTTCAAAGATAAAGTCCTGCAAGCAGGTCCCAGGACTGATCTGTGCAGAGCGAGGGTCCACGGCGGTCCTGGGGCTCCACCACCGGCTGAGTGCTCGTGGAGGACACCACACACGTGTCCCGCCCAGTGCGCCTTCTGTGGGTTCTGGCATCCACCTACACCAGAGACTTGGGGCACGTGTCCCTCAGCTCGGGACTGGAAACATGCTGCTGTGCGCTCCACTCGGAAGCGCCTCCCAGGACACGCCAGAGCGACAGGGCCTGGGAAGCGGAATGAGCCCTCCCAGACCCTCGGGCCCGCTGTCCCCACAGGCGCAGGTCCAGGGGCGGCGGGCGGACCTGGGGACACAGCCCCCCAGGAAGCGGCGTAGGCGGGGGCAGCTGCGGGGCTCCCTGTGTAAGCTCCGCCTTCAACAGCCCGCATGGCGTCGCCAGCAGGATGACTGGGCGGATCTGTTGTGGTCCCTGCTCTTCCTGCGCTGGCGAGCCCTCCCCCCATGCCTAAGTGGCAAGAGAAGGGGACACCTGAGCACGCTGGTCACCACCAGGCGGATGTCCTAATGGGAGCCCTTGGCTGATCCCACAGAAGCCTAGAATTGCCCGAACACCACGTGGTGACCGGCGGCTTATAAACTGAATCTGGGTCCAGGCTGTTGCCTTCAAGCCTCTGAGCAAGCGCTGACGGTGATCATTTTCTCTGCAAAGGACCGAGGGAAAACACTCCACTTGCAACTGAGGACAGTGGGTCAAGTATCAGACCCTGCTCCCTCCGGTTGTCCTGAGAAAGAGGAGTAGTTGTTTCCTCATCTGATGGAGAACAAAAGCTGCTACTTACCCCATGGAGGGGGCTGGGCGCAGACACCTAACAGGAATGAGACCATCTTACTCCCACTCAGAGGGCAAAGGGCAGGTTGAAAGTCTGAGGTGCAGCCTCGCTCTGCGATGTGTCTGTTTTTCTACGGACAAATTTCCAAACATAACAGGGGGTGGATGGGAGAGTATATATTTAATCTTTTATGGACAGCCGGGGGTCATTTCAGAAGTAATGTAGTCACATCTGTGTTTCTATGGAGAAGAGTTTGAGGCGCTGTGGGAGTGGAGACCAGAAGACATCACCTGAGCAGAGATCTGTCTCCGTGGCTCTCCATCTCTCCACCAGGTGCTCTCTTCCTTGAAAGCCCAGTGGAAGGTTCGGTTCCCAGCTCACACTCTACCTAATGGTGTCCTTAAGACCCCACGTCCATGCATGTTGTACAAAAACTCCAGCTAGATAACTTAAGTGCATTGCTTACTAACACACTAGTGATTGGAGTTACAACCTATGTATCTGTGGGATGGGTGCAGGAGGCAGATAAAAATATTCAATCCATAGCACATATGGCACACAGCAGCTTTATTCATTATGCCCCAGGCTAGAAACAGCCCACAAAGAATACATGCAGGACCCTCCTTGGTGGTTCAGCAGGTTAAAGTGCAGCACTGAGAAGCTAAAGCCACTTTAGCGTGAGTTCGATCCCACCCCGCAGGTGACACACATGGTGTGGCAGACCTCTCCTGACCCTCCCGCTGCTCCCCTCAGCAGTGTACTTCATCAGTTAGCCTGTTCTGCTCCCTGCTGTCTCTGGTGAATCCTCTCATCACCCCTGTACCCTGTACCTCTGGCCTGTACCCCAGTTCCGTGTGCATTAAAAAAATAAATAAATAAAAATAAAAGCAATGGACGGTCTGGCAGAGGAATATTACTTAGCAGTAAAAAAAAAAAGTACACACAGCTGGTCCAGAAATAAGGATGGTTCTCAAGCACAGTTGTTAAGTAAAAGAAGCCGGACACAGGAGAGGACAGACACACTGCCTGTTTCCTTTTATGCAAACCCGTGGTAATAGAAATGCAGTCAGTGGTCACTCTGGCGCAAGGGGAGTCTTTATGGAAAGATGAACATAGTTTACAGCTTTATAGGTGCATGTGTTGAACAGTTCTATGAATTGGCTAAGGCTGATCTGTATGATCTCAAACTGCATATAAATTATGCCTAAAGAAAAGATGTTGGTATGTATTTTAGATGCACTGATCACCTGTCATCAACCCTCAGATGAAGAAAGTGGAATTTCTGAGCATCAGTTCACAATACCAATTGCTTCTTCCAGATGAAGGTGTGGACAGGTGCGGTAACTCAGAGGTTCAGGATGCCATTCCTGGGATGGGGGGGTGGGAGAGGAACATCTTTCTGACTCTTTCCCTGTGAGCCCGGGCTGGGGGGAAGGCCACACCAATCCGTGAGGATTCTCGCTGGGATGCAACATACCCAAGCGCTCAAAGGGCGCTCAGTTCATACCCAAGTTCACAAAGAGATCAAAGAAAATTCACATCCCTTGTGTGCTATGGGTCTTCCTTCAGTCTTCCAAGCTTTGGAAGCTCCTGGGGGTACTCAGTTTCTCCCCTTTGTCAAGTGATCATAGAGAAGAATCAGAGAGGAGAACAACCAACATTTTTTTTTAACCCATCACAGGATGGGGGTGGGGAGCACAGAGGGTAGAAGACTGAGAACTGTATTCACCCCCCCCCCAAGATGACTTATTTGCTCTAAGCATGCGCCATGAAAAATATAGTGCCATTTCCCTATATTCGTCATAAAACACACTTGCCCAAAATGACGCAGCCCATTAAGTAAGGATATTTCTCAGTAGATTTGTTATATTAAAAAGGCACCGTGTCTGCTATGTTAATCAACTCTGTTGTACTAAGAGTCCACATAGATTAATTAGGTGTATTATTCGCCAGAAAGAATGTGATGTATATACAAAACACTCACTCACACACACACACACACACACACTCACAGAACCTTCTAACAACGGAAGGGTGTAAATTACTGGAAGTCCTCTCTCCCAGAGCCAAAGAAATGCTTTTTTAGTTCCTGGCTACATGATTTTAAACAGACCTGAATGAAATGATCCCTTCACAGCTGGGCCAACACGTCTGCAAATAATTCACAATGACATGCTTGTGTCGCTGGGTCTAGCGGCCCTTTAAGTGCCTGGTGCCGGGTGAACATTTGCTTAGATCTTAGCTTTAGCCTGGGATTGTAGAAATGAGTCTGTCACCTGCCCTCACGATCTCTCAAAGAAAAATAGAAAATGAATGTCCTAAATGAAATCTTTGTGTGCGCCAGCCCCCCAGCGTATCTGGGGCAAATAGTCAAGATAGGAGTTTAAAAACCTGCAAGAGTGAGAGCAAAGGTCACTAATCACTCCCTGCTCCTTCCTCCTTCTAAAAATAATGAGCAGGTAGCTGAATGGCAGAGTCTTTGTTAGCTGCCCCCCGTACTCAAAGCAAGGACAGACAGCTCTGCATGTGCTGTTAGAAAGTTGGTAGCTAGCTTCTGGGGTGCTGCCTTAACACCCCAGTTCTCAGTCATGTGGGTGGCCTCCAGACCTCCCAAGGATGGCGTTCCAGAACCATCTCACACTCTCTGTGCCCACTCCCACCCCCACTCCAGATTTCACAGCCTGTTTACAGGATCTGCTTCTCTGAGAGAAACATCATTCCAGCCACTTCCAGATACAGCTGGCCCTGCTTGCTTGTTGGAAAAAATAGTGTGTTTCTGTGTTTGAGAACATGTGCATTTGGAGCAAGACAGAGAGCAGCCATAATGAGTGTAGGCCCCTATGGGGGTTGGGGGGTTTCTCAGGGCCTCGGGTGCTCTTTCATAGAAAGATGAGAATGGGTATGGCGTCAGTGGCCCAGGAAGGCTTACCCTTGATGCTTATGAAGGTATAAACTGTTTGGCGTAGCAGTGCTAAGCATTCCACAAATGATTAAGAAATAAATAAGAAGAGAATTGCGCAAAACGTAAGTATCCATGCACGCCAGACAGGCAAAACATAGAAACTAGAAATTATCAATACTGGTGCTTAAAGGGATGACTGGTCTGTGACAAAGTCAGGTCAAGTTGAACCCCATTCTGTCACTTGGGGATTGCCATGCTGTGAGATCGGGGGCCAGTTCCGTCTGAGCCTCAGCTTCCTTGTGTGCAAGACGGGCGCAAGCTGACAGCCACAGGCATCAGCTAGGCATCCGGTACTTATCAGAGAGGAAAAACGGACCATATGGAGGAGCCTCCGCTGACCTCAGGGAAGACCAGACTTCTGGCCCGTCCCTCGCCACACCAGCCTTAGCATGCACGAGACAGCATGGCCTTCTGACAGACTTTGCTGAAGAAACCATCGACACATCAATAGAAAGCAGAGCAAGATGCAGAATTAAAGAGGAACATTTCTGGAATTGGGCAGGCGTGAAGGGGTCATGAAATCAGTCTTGCTCTCTGTGACCACGTTATAAGAGTTTGAAGTCGTTTCTGCCGATAATAGTAGCTCGTTCTTGAAAGTCAAATAAGCACTAATAGGTCTATATGCATAGCACATGCAAATACTATGAGTGGTGATCCAGGAAAGAGCAAATTTTGGAAGCAAAATAAGTCCTTAAATAGTCCATTTCAGCATGCAATTCTGTATAGAGCCTACTCTTGCTAGGAGGTCCAAATGTTACATTATTCAAATGGGACTCACTAATGTTCACTTGTGTATTCCAGGGCTTAAATATTCATTTTAGACTGCAAAAGTCTAAAACAAAATATAAGAAGAGAGACAGAGAGGGAGGGAGGAGGGAGGGAGCAGGAAGGAGGGAGAGAGAGGAAGGAAGGAGGGAGGGGGAAGGGAGGTGGGGAAAG
>NW_004567133.1:17039065-17053786 GCF_000260355.1 Condylura cristata | reverse complement strand
AGGGAAGGAGGTAGGAAGGGAGGGAGGGAGGGAAGGCCACCAAAAGTTTCTTGGCATCCTCTTATTCTAAGGATCAGTGTCTTGAGAGATCTGGAAACACCACTACATTGCACGGTCCCTTTGACACAGCTGGCCTGCTATGGTGAGTGACCAGCTTTCAGCCTGATGGAAGAGTCAGTGATTAAACAAGTGAATGAAAAAGTAGATGATAACCAGAAGGATGCTGCAGTGGTGGCTGTAACAATCCCCGGCGACTGTGTCCACCCATCTCCCCCTCTCGGATGGGAAGGCTCTGGCCTGGCGGGGATCAAACAGGAGCTGCAGATGCTCCGCCTGCCCACAGGGGCAGCCATCCACCCAAACTGGCCAACAGAAGGCTTCATACCTGACTGTGACAGCAGAGAGGTGGATGCGCGGCGCAAACCCTTATTCCTGTGGTATGTGAGCTGGATCTGGGAAAGAGCCTTTTCCTTTTCCATCTGAAAATTACGTGAGAACCCAGAGCTGCAGCGAGTATGGTCCAGACCAAGGAGAGAGGTCCAGCAGTCAAGAGCTCACAAAGCAAGATGAGGGAAGGAAAAGGAAGCCAGAAGGTTGATACAAAGGATTCCATGTCCTAGCCTTCTGCCCCCTACTGCGTGAACAATCCAGTCTTCCTTGGACTTGACTCTCGCTATGTGACAGGGCTTGGGAACCCCCAAGCCGACTGAGGTTCTGCCATCCACAGCATCAAGACAAAACATATGACCTTTAATGGAAAGGAACTTGAATACAATTAGTAATTGTAATTGTGTAATATAGAAAAGACCCTAAGTTACCCATCCCCTTGTGGATAAATGTCCAGCCAGTGTTGACCCACAGGGGCCACAGGAGAGGGGAAGAAACAGACAAGTCCTGGAGGAAACGAGCAAAATCAAAATCAAGATATACACGGCCACAGTCACCTCCCCCAGGTCTCACCCACATCTGTGTCCCCCAATTCTGGGCCAGGCAGGGTCCCCCAATCCCGGGCTAGGCAGGGCCAGAGCAGGGTCCTCATGAGTCTCTGCTCCACATGCTCCCGGGTCTCCTTCTGGCCGACCCTCTTCCTTTCTAGCCCAGTCTCCTCTCCAGCTTCCTCTCCCTGCTCGGCTCCTCCATCCCTTGAGTGGGGCAGGGAACCTGAAACCTCCCTTTTCCTGGGGACCCCCCCATTACAGATAGAGTTGGGTTTCTGCCAATCGGGATATCCCCTGCTAAAAGTGATTGGTGAGCCCGAAGGTGCCAACAGGTGCCCACATGCATAGAGAAACACCAGGTGCTTCCATCTGCAGGGGACCCAGCTGCCCACTCTCTGCGGCGGTTAGTCCCCGGCATTAGTGGGGGGCGAGAAGGGGCACATCCCCGTAGGGGGGACTTCCATCTTCGCATCCTCGGCCCACCCCCACTGATGAGAAGATAAAGCCATCAATTCATTCAGCTCCTGCCTACTCAGCACTTAGGGCCCTAGAGGGAAGGTTCTGGGCTTGAAGGAGGCCCCACAGCATCCCAACAAAAGTAAAAGTGAGGTGATGTGAACAACACCTGGTGCAGTAGGAGGAACCTGGGGGGGGGGGCGGGCACAGAGGGTCAGTCTTGGAGGTGAGGAGGCCCCCAGGGGCTCCCACCTTTCCTGCACTGAAGACTGGCCGCTTGGTCCCCCCATCCCTGGAGCGCTGGTTTCCAGGAGGCCGTTCAGGGAGCGAGCTGGGCTCGCCCAGGCCACGCTCTGCACTGGCCACCCCGTCAGCTGTGAACAAAGCAGGGCCTCCTGGTGGCCCAGCTTCCTGGGAAGCACAGCCATCTGTGAGTGTTCCTTCTAGTTCATTTGCTTCATTGGCGAGTATTAAACGGCCCCATAAAGATCCAGAGGAATTATGGAAATGGGTATTAACATTAAAATCAGAGTACAATTAGAACATTTCACTGCATAATTGTTTGGCAGGGCCTGCGAGGAAGCAGGGCATTTCCAGCTGTGAATACGGGGTCACAGGTTGTCTGACACCTCAGAATTTCCAGGGCCAGGCACACAATGGGGCGGGGGTGCCCCGGAGGTGACTGTGGTTGGACCACGGTGCAAAACTGCCACTGTCTTTGTCTGACCCCTGGCATTGCTGCTTTGAGCTGCTGCACCAGCTTGCACGGCCAAGGGGTTTGTCCAGACCAAGGGAGCGGGCAGCCGGGAGAAGCCTTGCTGCCACACTCCCGGCTCTCTGTAATTAGCACTCCGACAGGCGTCAGAGAAAATGGCTAATGGCTGACATGGCCCTCGGTGCTTTGTAAGTAAACACCATATTGCCATAGACATGCAATTAATTACACAATTCTCCAATTAAACATGTTCAAAATGAAAACGGGGGTGGGGATGAGGTATCAGAGAAACTCTGCCAAAATCCTATTTTTTCCTAAGAAATAATAAATGACTACACTCTCCAATGTCACTAAGCTGTGTTCCAGCATCTCTTGGCACCTGACCTGCGGCTGCCGTGGTTTCTGAAAAGGTTTGAATTGCTGGACCAAAAGCCTCTTCCATAGGCACCAGGTGTGTCGCTGTCCCTGGTACTGGAGCTTATATTATTGGCAGTTGCACTGGCATCTGCCAAGTCGGCATCCCCTGTCCCAGGGGCTACAGCTTTGGGCAGTTGCATCAGTACCCTTCCCTGAACCATGACCTGAAGCTACCCAGGGGTCAATGCACACCTCCCCACGGAGTGATGCTCACAAGTGTCCGGGTCTTGCGGCTGTCTACCAGTGGGTTACTTCCGTGGGGTGAGCAGGTCTGAGTGGCACAGAGAACACTCCTGAAATCCCCATGGGATCGGCTGTAACCAGCCATCTCCAGAAGCACTATCTAATCTTTGCCCTCCTCTATTTAACCTTTCCTCGATCTTCCGATCTTCCGCAGGTTTCTCCTGAGTTTCTTCACTCAAGAAATCTTTTGCGGCCCTCCCTGGTGGCGCAGCGGGTTAAAGCACAGCACTGAGAATCTAAAAAGCCGCTTCTGCATGAGTTCGATTCCCGCCTGCCCCGGAGGTGACCACATGGCGTGGCAGACCTCTCCTGACCGCCCGCTGCTCCCCTCAGCAGTGTACTTCGTTGATCTGCCTGTTCTGTTCCCCACTCTGTCTCTGGTGAGGCGTCTCACCATCCCTGAGCCTCTGGCCTGTACCCCAGTTCTGTATGCACAAATAAATAAATCTTTAAAAAAAAAAAATCTTTTGCCCTGGGAGGGTGAGAATCCAGAAGATAAGATAAATCTCCCATCTAAATGTTAAAGTTGGAATCAAGTATGAAATTCCAGAATAGCGGATTTTCCTTCTGTTTTGATTTTTACTGCAATTTACAAGACAAAAATGTACACAAATGTGTCTTTCATTTGTTAAGTTGCGTTCTCTGATTCTAACTGGGAAAGGATGTTTGAAGGAAAGGATATTTGTACTTAACCTTGAAAGGATAAAGGAAGTTTCAGAAGGAAAAAAGTCAAGTAGGGTGATGATGGGAACTCAACATTTGGGGAGCCAGCACCCCAGCAATCAACGTGACTATGAGCTTACAGTAAGTCAAATTAGGCCCACAGGAAACAGACATCCAAGAGGCAGTCTGGCCCCAAAGGCTGAGTGCCTACTCTGGCAGATGGAACCACACAGAATAAAAGGGCAACATTTATTGTGCACCCATTACCTGCCAAATATTCCATATTTGTTAAATGTAACCATATCTAATAGCATGACAATGTAACCATAATTCATAGCATGAAAATAGAATGGTTTATGTTATCACCACTTTGAAAATAAAACAAAAATTGGGCTTACGGAGGTTAAGACACTTTGCAAGTGTCACTCAGCTAGCAGTTGCTGGAGACATGGCCATCAGGAGCCAGGCAGGTTTATTAACAAGGGAAGGGCAAGATCAGATGCGACACATAGAGGTTACGGGGAGAGAAAAGATAGTCTCACAGTTCCGAGTCCTGTGAGCAACAGAGTGGACCCAGAAGCGTTTCAGTGTGTAACATCCAAACTGGCATGCATCACTGATAAGCCAAAGACATTGGCAAAGCTTGTCTGCTTTGCTTTCAGTGTAAAAGTCTCGTTGCTTCTACTGGGAAAACTAATAACATAACAAATGAAACTATTGTTCAGTTTCATTAAAAATAAATCTGATAAGATGGGCAGAATTGAATTAACCAATCTCAATAGAGTTCTCATTATTGGAGCAAATGGAATATTCTCCCTAATAGAATAAGTCCTGGTTCATTTTGGCTGGTCTGAGCATCTCCTTGCTATGGATTTGGTTTCCAGCCTTTGGTTCCAGACACGCTCATTCTAATGTTAGTATTAGCAGGTCAACATAATGGACCAGCATACTAGATCTGGCAAGAGTTCTGGATGGATCAGCATGACAGATGCAAGGGCCTCCGTTACCATTGGCACACAAAAACTGTCCTCCCCTCCAAGGAAGTCATATTTAGGGCCCTGGAGCTTGCAAGAGAGAAATAGTCCTTGTTCCAGAGAGGGTGAGCTTGGGCGAGAATCCGATGATGGGCTGTTCCTGGAGTCAGGGATGGGGAAAACAGACATTCAGCATGCCTGCTTATTTTGGCTGGCTCTGATTGAAGTTAGTGCCAGCAATATTTCTATTCCTTTGCACTGGCTGAAGTTCAAAGGCTCAAGATTGAATAGCAAAGAGAACCATGCAGGTATTTTTTGTAGAATCACACTTGCACAAAGACACATACACATTTGCATCACTTTCACTAAAATATAGGTCACAAATATATACAGAAACACAACAGGGGAAAATGGAGATGAAATGTATATGAAATAGAAGAACTGTACTGACTGATTAACAATTTATCTCCAACTATGTAGCTGAACCACTTTTCAGAAATGGACTGTAAATTTTGTCCTGAACTGAGAAGACATCAATACACACACACACACACACAGTCAGCTCATGATTTAAGCCAGTCACTGGGTAAAACCAATTCAGCTGTTTAAGGAGAAAGCCAATTTCTTCTGGTCCTTAATGTCTGAGATCATTTTTAATTGAGGATGCTTATCAAAAGGAGGTTTAAAGATGTATGTATATATGAATGAACGAATGAGCAATTGATGTGTCACAGTCCGAAGAGGCATCAAAAACCCTCCCGTCCACACCTCTATCTACTCCAGTGCTTGAAAGCTCCCTTTCAAAACACTCTCTGGAGCACAGATCCTGTGATATGGCTCTCACTGTTTTCTCAAACAGTCTCTGCTCTGAAGTTCATCTTTGTGCTGAGTTGAATTTCTGTCACTATAGCAATATAGTTGGGACAAGTGTGTCTATAAAGAAGTACAGACTGTGTGTGCATTGAGATGTGCATTTTAACTGCTTACTTATTACTTTCCAACTGATTTATCACGGGAAAGTAATGCTCTGAGCCTCAGTTTCCCTCTCACAGCCACTTGATCACAGGATTAGATGCAAGAATGTGTGCCAATTGTCTGGTTACATATAGATGAAAAGCAAATTTATTTGGCTCATTCACAGCTTATTAATTGAACATAGATGTGTCCATCTAGGTGTGAAAGATGTGGCATTCAACAAGACAGGTCAAGTCTCTTTCATATTAAGAGTTTATTAGACTTTCTGCTCTGCTGGTTCCATTGATATCACCCACATCCAGAAACTTCACACAAATTTACTAACAACCTACCTCTGTAGTGAGAATAGTTAGGTGTCACCTTCCTGTCCTGATTCTCTGGCCAAAATCTAACAAATCTTCCAACTTTGTGACAAAACTAGACCCAGAGCAATGGCAAACAATGGTTGGATTGGCTGTGTGTCTCCTTATATGAAGATCTGACCTTAAATGATGTCTTTATCACATCACCGTGTATTTGATAGTCCCCACAGGGGTCTACTTTCTCAATTGCACCACTAGAAATTTTAATAAAATCCACGTTTAATTTTTATAATTCAGTCCACAGCAGCCAAGAGACTAGGTTCTCCACTGAAGATTCTTATAATTATATATAAAAAAAAAAAGAGTTGGGTCCATAGGATAAGAAGTGCTGCTGCCCTGAATTCTTAAAACCATGAACCAAATACTTGTCATGAAAAAAATCTGTCTAGTTATTAAAGGATTAAACTCACATTCTGCATGCATAATGCCTAAATAAAGAAGTAAATGTTGGCTATATTTTAATGTAGTAGAGACAACTGATTCAGTTTTCAGTCTATTTCCTGGTTAGGATTCCTCTGTGCTTCAGACGTCAGATATGATTTGTTGGCAGCCAGGGCAACACTAAACATGGTATTTCACAGAAATAAAATCAGGGTGATGATGGAAATAAAGGCTATGAATAAATAACATTGACTGTTTATCAAGTATGTTATATGTGTACAAGACCACAAGGGGAGCTTTAAAGGCTAAGTCCTCCCCGCCAACTCTGTGAGGTAAGCACAGCCTCAACTACCTTCATTTTACAGATGATGAGACTGGCTCATAAAGAGGTTAGTAAGTTGTTCAAATAAGTGATGCTAATAAGTGGAAAGCATCAATTTAAGCTCTACACCAATTTCCAATTTAAGACTACCACGAGTTTCTTTCAGGACCTTGGACAGGTCACACTACACGTGACACGGGTTCCTGAAGGTAGGTTTGGACTACTGGACAGTTAATGTCCCCTCTACCTATCCCAAATAACAATTTAAAATTCCTTTCAGCTTAAGTGGTGAGTCAGGCTTATAATTCTTTTTCAGATGCCAAATGATCATTCAGTGCTAGGAAATAATCCGTTATTAAAGTCATTGGATTCCCTCATCATATAGGGAAGAGGATGGAGTGTGGTGCTATATCCCAGTAAAAGAATTCACTATTTCAAAGCAAAAAAAGGAGTCCAGGTATTTGTAAGACCTGGTGAATACAATCGGATCATGAAGACACCAGTATTTGACTTCCTAAGACCCAATCTTAAACTATACTTGAAATAGTTCCTTTACTAACTCATATCCACATTGGTTTGGGGTGAATTTTCAGGCTTTATTTCTGAGCTTGAAGTAAAATTGTAAATGGGTCACTGACTTCTAGAGACAAATCATTGACTCTCTCTTGCTCTTGTTTTTCTTAAATGCACCTGTGTTCTTTTTCACTTGTATTTCACTGGTTTTTAAAATATGACTTCAAAGTTGCTGGAAGTAATCATTGCATTCCTCTCACATAGAGAAATCAAAAGCAAATATAAACTGCTCTCTAAGCTCACTTCTAAATCTAAGCAGACCCAACCGCTGTTAAATATTGCTTTGTATGCTAAGATGCAACATCTCTCTGAATGGAATAAACAAGCTAAAACACCAAATGGTATGTGACGGTTAAAACATAACTGAGCTGGCAAAATTCATAAACTAATAGTGCAAAGTAGCCCTTGGCACATGCTATTTTCAGCAGTTTATATTCTCTGACACTACTTTCTTTTTCGTGCCATCTGTAAAGTATATCCTGGCTTTCTTCTCAACGAGAAATTTCTTTTCTGGAACGCTGATCAAAAAAAAAAAAAAGAAAAGAAAAGAAAACACTTGATGTATCAGTTAATTACTATTGAGAAAGTGCAACTTTAGCAACAGAATGTGCAGTCTTAGGTTATATGGGACAGATGTGGGAGGCTGATATTAAAAGTGAGAAAAAAGTGGAAGTTGTCACATACCAACTAGGAGGTACTAAGTATTTCCCATCTTCATAAGGAATTAACATGTTTAAATCCCATTACAGATAGAAGTATCACTGTCATTAAATGAAAATGTCACTCTTTGACTGAAATAGGACAAATTTAAGCCTCTCATGCAGGATGACTGCAGGGCAGCTCTGGGTGGGGAGTGAGGAGAGCGGAGCCCATGCACTCACTAGCTCTATAGCCATGGGCAACTCAGTCTACTCCTTCTTGGTCTTGGTCATCACACCAGATCAACAGGAAGGGTCTTTCAGCTCCAAAGTGCTTTGGTCTGCCAAAAGGAAAATTCATAGTTTATTTGTTTGATATAGTGGGCTACAATGACCAGCTGCTGAACACTGGACAAGACAGATGGAATCCCCAATATGATGGAGCTCATGTTCAAGTATAGAAAAGAACCAGTTAACAGTCAATCAATGACTGAACAAGGTAGCTCCGGGCAGGAGTGTCATAAAGGATGAAAACAATGAGCTGACAGGAAAGTTCTTAGATGGGTAAGGCTCAAAATTAGTTGTACAGTAGTGTAGAGCATTTATGTAGTAAGAGAAGTGAATTTTAATGGGGTGGTATTTTGGAATGTTACTATTTCATATTGCAGTTGTGCAAGGTAATTGAACCATTGAAATACAAATTATTCTATTATAGATTTCTTCTATTTTGTATCTTGAGCACTTATTCCCAAAATGTGCATATATAAAAATATGCATATATATACATATATATATATATATATATATATATAACATATGATATATATATGGTGCACATTTCAATGAATTTCAATTAAGGATTATAGAAGAGAAGTTTGACATTTCTAGTAAGAGAAGTTATTGGGTTTGATTGGGTTAAAAATAACTGTAACCAGGGGCCCTCCCTGGTGGCACAGCGGGTTAAAACACAGCACTAAGAAGCTAAAGCCACTTCAGTATGAGTTTGATCCTCACCCCAGAGGTGACCCATAGGGTGCAGCAGACCTCTCCTGTCTCGCCCGCTGCACCCCTCAGCAGTGTACTTCATCAGTCAGCCTGTTCTGCTCCCCACTCTGTCTCTGGTGAGACATCTCACCTCCCCTGCACCTCTGGCCTGTACATAAATAAATCTTTAAAAAAAAAATTGTGACCAGAACCATAATGTGCAACCATCTATTTTTAGGCCAAAGTGATCAATCATTGGGAAATACAAAGTATAATAGGCTCAAATTAGAAGATTGTAGTGATATCTTCTAGGTAGGTACAACCCCTCGCCCCCCACCCTCAGTCTCCTGCATCATCTTTACAGATGGTAGGGACTAACTACTTGTCTGAAGATAACCCTTTTTGCACTAAGAGTACTCTTAGTATTTGTGAGGCTACTTTTATTCTGACTTTAATCAGGTTGGTGGACTGTCATAAACAATCACTCCTACGTACAGTTGGTTAGTTCACAGGCTTGAACCAATTAAGACTCATTGGAATCTTTCTCCAAGGATTTTCAAAGGGAAATGAAATAGGAATTAAGCATCTTTCCAGGAGTTGCATTGGAAGGGGTGGTGGTGGTAAGTTTGGGAGCTGCTGACAGGCATAGAGAAGAAGCCTGTTAGAAGGGAAATCTTGAAAGCGATATCTACAGATATTTCTCACACTGCAATACCCTAGACATGGTGATGACATGGAAGTAAATGATGCCCGTGGGAGACTAACTGATACCTTTCTCCCATCTTCCCTTGACCCAAAGATGGCTGTACCAGAATCACTGGATCCCTGTGCACAGTCCCCATCTATGGCCAAAGGGACAGTTGCCATACACTAAAATTTTGTAATTACACTAAAATGCCTTGCACTAGGAGATGACCCTGATTATCCATATGAACCCAATGCGGCCCAGTGGTCTTTTAAGACCAGAGACCCAGAGCCAGAGGAAGAAACATGAAGGCATTGGCTACATCTACTATGTACGAGACAATGAAGACAACTCTAAGTTGAACTCCCTGCCAGGTCTTAGTAAGGGAGATTTCAAGTAAAGAACAGATTCCAATTCTGCATGTTAATAGCACTAATGATGCTGGCAGCTTCTGTCTAAGCAAGCCAATGTCCCAAGCAATTCAAATGCCTCTTGGTTGTGACCTTCACAGACAAACCATTTATGCAGGGCGCCACTGTAACAATTCTGCAAATGAGGAAACTGAGGCCAAGCTGAGAACTAAACCCAGCTGACGTCAGACTCCACATCTGGGCTCAGAATCCCAGTTTAATCACTGGGACTGGGTCGGCTACCTTTGGGGAAAAAGAATAGGGAGCCGCACATGCAGAAGAAAAGGAGCAGCTTGGGAAGCAAAATTACTGGAAGAGGCCACAACTGGTTTGAGTTTTTCTGGATGATTAAGAATTAATCAGTTGGGTCCTGACTGGAATTTCAGGTGGAGGGAAGCTATAGGGAGTGACTCTTGGGCTGAGTTTAGGGGATTTAACTCTAAAGCAGTGAGCTGGGGGACCAGGCGGAAGCCCTCTCGGCAGGGGTTTGTGCTCTAGGCTGATGGGATTGTGACCTTCACAGAAGGTCTGTGCTTGCCCCTGTCCTGGAAATGTGTTTCCCCGTTGGTGGTCATTCTCTTTGACCCCTTGTCCTAGCAGGTATCTGATGACCCTCCTGCTCACAGTGAACTTCCCTGTGCACCTTTATGTCCTTCGCCTGAGAGCCTTCAAGAAAAGCACAATGTATAAAAACCCAACTGAGTAAAAGGCCAAATCCAAGATAGCCAATAGTGTTGCCATGGGTCTCATTTGCCAATTTCATCTCCGTTGCATTGCAGTGCTTCCTTTTAATGGTCTGATCAGGGCCACTCTCTCCGCTTCCCTGCTCTCTTGCTTATTCTATCCATCCATCCATCCATCCATCCATCCATCCACCCATCCATCCATCCATCCATCCATCCATCCATCCATCCATCCAACCATCCACTCACGCAGTCATTCAACAAATGTCTAGTGATTATCTGTTACGAGACAGACACTGGAGAATCTGAGGGCACAAAATAAATAAAATATAATCTTGCTCTCAAGAAACTCATTGTTTAAAGACAGAGAAATGCAGAGATTATTAACAGAAAGCAGGTGTGGCTGCAGCCAAAGGCAGGAACCTCACAGGGAGGCCCTGGGGGAGGGGACCTTCTGTGCCAGTCAATACGCTGCCCCAGCTTGGCTTCACTTGTACCTCTTTGGATTCTGCTTTGTGGTGCTCAGGCTGAGCAAAGCACATTTCTGCTTTGCCAAGTGTCTCCCGTTAGGATCTGCAAATGGTGGTCCCAAGGGAGTTGGCTGAGTTGGAGGAGGAAGAAAGGGACAGACCGGGATGCGTCTCCCAGCCAGGTGACCCTGACCTTCTCTGCCCTCTCAGTCTGCGTCTACATCACCCAGCTGGTACAGGGGGCCAGTTGACTGGATGCCAACACTGATTCCAGTTTTTGTTTTCTCCCAAACCCACAGGACAGGCCTCAATTTACCCTGGGGAGGGGGGCAGATGGCCAGTGCCCCCCCCCAGATAACAGCCCTGCCCCCTCCTGAGTCCACAGACCACGCACCCAATGAAACAGCCCCTTCAGGGGCCCAGACTCAGCTCCTGGGCGCTGCCTCTACATCTTTAAATTTTAATAATCCCAGCCTCTTTCCTTTGTTCCTGCAGCCTTAGGTGGGGCTCCCTCCCACCTGTGATATCTGAGGGTCTCTGCCTCTTTTAGTTCAATATCTAGTTAATAATTCTTTCTATTAAATTCTATCTGTTAAGATAACTGATGTGAATTCTGTCTCCTAACCAACCCTATGGAAACAGCTTCCAAAGGAACTCTGGCTCCTGAGGCCCATGGGGAAGGAATACTGCAAGCTCAGAGAACAGTTCAAGATGTCCCTTAAAAAGAGAGGGAGAGGCTACGTACAGCTGGGACTTCAGCTCAGGTCCAGAGAATTATATTTTGATTTGATCATGAAGACTTCAATACTAAGTACTTCTCAGTTTTATGTAAGGCACGGGGCGGGGGAGAGATGATAATATATATACAGCATAACTGAAGTTATGCCAGACAGTCCGCCTGAGCATCATCATGCCCAGTTACCCACCCTCGGTCCTGAGGGGGTTACTATCCCAGTGGCCCAGGTGGAAATGCCACAATAGGCAATCTTGTCTCCAAGAGAAAATCCTACCACAAGCTTGTGTGTGTGTGTGTGTGTGTGTGTGCACGCGCTCATGCATGTAATATCTGTATAACTTCAAGGACAGGACAACTTTGTGGTCTTTGGGGTGTAGACTTGAATCCCCTAACGAGACTTTAAAGATGATCCTATCCTAGAATGGGCAAAACGTGCAGGTTTTTACAAGAAAAGAGAGTGATCCTGTCATAAACTTCTCTACTTACGATACTTGTGATGTCAACCCCAAGGAACTAATATAGTTCTAATTTAAAGAGCAAAACAGACACAAATGGAAAGTAACAAGTGTTGATGAGAGGAGGTGGAGAAACTGGAAGCTTGTTTGTTGCCAGTGGGGAGGAGAATGCACAATGCAATGGAAACATTGGAGCAGTTTCTCACTTGTAACAGGGAGTTATCACAGGACCCGGCTATTGCATTGCATAATTGACCATCAAAGGAACTGAAAATAGGTGCTCAAATGAACACAACACATGAGTGTCCATAGCTGTATTCTGTGAAATTGTCGTCAGTAGGTGAACCAATGAAGGGGACCTCGGCACACTATGGGGTATGATTTGGGCACAAAACTGAATGAGGTACTGATGATACACGCTACATAGAAGAAGCTTGGAAACCTTGAAGTCAGACACCAAAGGTCACAAGCCATTATGACTCCATGACATGAAATACCCAGAATAGGACCCTAGAGATAGAAGCTGAGAAGACGGGGAGTGGGAGAGAAAGTGCCTGATGGCTGCGCAGTTTCTTCTTGGGGTTTTGGATGGAGACAGGCATTAGCTGCATAAGTGTGGTTGTTCTATTGACTACTGATTGCCCTCTCTCTAGATGGTTCATTTTCCTTTATATAAGTATCACTTCCATCCTCAGGAGGAAAATACAAATACTGGTCTAGGTCTGGTAAAGCAGAGGGCAAGTGTCGGATGAGATCTTGACTTGAAGAAGATAGATTCGAGCAGACACTAACCCTGTGAGAAATGAAGGTCCTGGGCTAAAGCCAGCAGTAACTTAGAGCAGAAAGAGAAAAGTAAATTGATTGAAAAGAGCATGAAAGAGAGTCCCCAGGACAAGCTGCTTAGGTCAGTCCCTCAGGCCTAGGGCTCAGATCCACATGTGTGTGAAAATCATCTCTGCCACATCTGTGTGTGGGGCGGGGTGGGGCGGGGGGGGCGTATTAGGATGACTGACATGGAGATGACTTCCTGTAGATTCCAGAGTATCCTGGAAGTCAAGAAACACCATTGAACTTTGGTGCTGTGCCTCAAGAGTTCCTCTTGATCCAGTTCCTTAACGATGACCCACCCACCCCACCCATCATGTTTTCTGTCATCTGCGCCTGAAAGACCCTCCAGAAATGTGAACAATGAGTCAGGTTCCTGCCATGTTACTCGAAGGTGCCAAGTTGTCTGCCATTTGTTTTTCTGGAAGGTAAATAAAGCTGTAACTGATGCCGCTTCTACAGGGAGAAGGGAATGAACAAGGATGGCCTATTCCACTAATCACATTAGGTGCAGGAACTTTGCCAGTTCACATTCAGACGCGGGAGATCCAGACCATCCCACCCCCACAGAGCCGCCCAGCCCACTAGCGGTGAGGACACATGGCTCCTCATCTTTACACAGAGGCACCGAATCTCACTGCCTGTTTACCAGACACTGGGGGCGCAAGAGTGCTGGCCTCCGGCTGGACATGGGCTTGCCCCAGCGGCAAGGTCTGTCCAGAAGAGGGTACAGATGACTGGTAGGGATTCAAACGCATGAAAGAAAATCCACAAGAAAATCCAGAACAGAACCTAAGACACCAGGTGAAATGCAGAAAGAAGGGAATCAGTGAAGGGAATCGGGAGGAAGTGAGGGTTTTAGCTGGAGGAGTCCAGTGGTATCACCAAGGGTCAGAGTCAGGGGACCCGAGACCAAGACGGGCCGGTGGCCCAGCCGGCCCCGCACCTTTGCCCTGTGCAGTATTAACGAAACTGCGAAAACAAAGCAAAAATCCCAGCAGGAAGAGACAGACCCAAGTCACGTGGAACATGCTTTACAGAGGAGGCCGGGTAATGAAGTGGTCACTCCGGCTAAACTAGTAGCCACGTGCTTTGCAATTCATCAGCTGAAAATGCTTTAAACTCTGTGTTCCAATTAAAAAAATGGCATTTGCTGTTTTCTTAAAGGGGAGACAAACACAGAAAGAAAAATGTCCTGTCAGTCTCCCGCAGAGCCTGCCTTCTAGTCCCGTGTTTTTCAGTAAAGAAAGCAGGGAAATTGGATTTTGAGTGTTGAAGACACAGTTCAAAAGTCTCCAAACCTGGCGTGGCCACTTTTCTGGGGAAGAATAATGGGGTCGGATCACCCAGACTGCTCCAGAAGCCTCACTCTATTGAATTGAATCAACTTTAGACAACTGGATTTGAACTGTGACTTGCTTACGAACAGCAGTCGGCATGGGGGCAGAGGCAAAGGAGCTTCTCAGCTTCTCTCTCCCTTTCCCCTTAAAGCCTCTCAGCTGACAGCCCAGGCCACCAAGGCCTTCTTCCCAAGGAGAAGGCGTTAGAATAATGATAGAATCTGGGAATCTATTTCCGCACCCAGAGGGCTCTCGGACCCCCTTGCTGACCCACCCTCCTGACCCACCCTCTTAAAAGTGAAAAATAGAAATCAAATAAAAAGCAAATAAGAAGCACTACCTTGGAACTGGGTAATCAACTCTATCCCTGGGGGGCGTGGGCTGGAGGCCATCCCGGGCGGCCTGCAGGCTGGTAAACAGGAGAAATGGTTCTGGGGAAAAGAAGCACAGTCCTTAAGCCACATACAGAGCGTGTT
>NW_004567133.1:17029332-17038950 GCF_000260355.1 Condylura cristata | reverse complement strand
AAATGGATTCATATGCTCTTTAGGGTTGAAAACAAACCAAGTCTGGAGGAATAATCTTAGTCGTGGCCCTTTGGGGATTATTCATCCTGGAGTTAATTGGCTGTGAGCTGCGGGAAGGGTGTGGGAAGGGGTGGATGAGCCTAGGACCTTGGCAAGGAAGTCTCCCTCTCCTTCTCTGATTCTTTATTGTGAAAGATGGGTTCAAGGTTAAATGCTCGTTTTTCCAAATAGTTTTTCTCCTCTCCCCCGTCCCTGGCACTTTCCCCTTAGAGCACGAGAGAGATGTCCACACCCAGACGCCTGTGATAACTTGTTTATAGGTGTCTGAAAGCAGCTGGAAGGCAGTGGCCACACCTGGAGCACCAGGACCCCCCTGGCCAGGCCCCGAGAGGAGAGAAGGCCTCTGCTCACCTGCTCGTTCTTGGGGCTTGGAGGCTAAGGCATGAGGTGTGCGTGCAGCCTGTGGTCACAAGCAGGTCTGAGGCAGACTTCAGCTGCATGGCTCTGGAAAGTGGTCACCACACCTCTTTACTTATTCCTTTGCACGTATCCTTGCTCCCAAAAGGAAGACCTATTTATCCTGTGGAAAACACAAAATACAGCAAGGAGGAAAAAAATCACCTCAACATTTTTCCTGATTCAGAAATAATCAGAGATTTCCTGAAGTCACTCAGTTTGTGATCATTTGTTACAGCAGCAGCAGGAAACTAATACGGGTCTCTCTGATGGATGACAGTTTTCTGGTTATAAATTATGGAAAAGAGGAATGAAGGACACATTATTTACATAATTTCTTAAAGGGCTGGTAAAATGATTTGACTTCAAACGTGATGCCTTCCTTCCTTTGTTTCTACGTTGGCGTGAGGTGGAAACAATGGGGAAAGGTGAAGTTGTTATTTCTTCACATCAAAGTATTTCGTTTCTGGAGCAGCATTCAGCGAGAGCCAGGGCATGTAATTAGAGGTGACAGGCTTTTTCCTCCTCAGAGAACTCCTATCTTATCTGATGTCAGTGCTCCCAGGCACGCTCCTATCCTGCCGGCCCAACCCCGCTCTCCCTTACCTTCATCAGAGTTCCGGCCTCAACAGGCATATAAAAAAATTAAGAATCCTTTTGATCTCTCTCTCCTTAAAAAAAAAAAAAGAAAGAAAGAAAGGAAAACTTTTCTTTGTTCCTAGAACAGAGAGAGGTTGAGATGGTGAGGGAGAGAGAAAGGAGACAGGCAATCGACTTTTCGGCAACATTTTGCAGTTCAAGGTGTCAGAGACCATTACCGGGAAGTGCAAAGATTCCACCTTGCTAGAATATGTCACCTCTCTTTGAAAGACTGTGTTCCAAGATAAGTGGCCTCTTGCCTCTGACTTCCTTCGGAGATGCAGTCACTCCCCAGGCCCGAGCAAGGCGCCTGGGCTGCGAGCTCTGGGCAGGAAAAGGCAGACGCAGCTCAGATCTGCAAAGCCAAGGAGAGTTTGGGTAGTAACCAGAGACGGGGGCTTAGAACAGAGAGTACACAGTTATAGAAACTACAGGGTGAAACTGATGACCGAATCAAATTCCTCTTTAGAATTACGTTAAAACACACCAAATTGCTTCCCCTGTGTGACGGGGCAGCCCCAGAGGGCGGTGGGATGGCCTGGCTGCGCGTCCTCACCCTCGCTTAAAAAACACAGAGCAAGGCGAACAGCAGCCACACACAGGAAGGTTAATAAAAGTTGTTGTTGTTTTTTCCCAGAAGGAAAAACAAAACAGTGGGGAGCACAGATTGAGAGAGAAACTAACTGATTAATGCGTCCTACCAGAAAGGTGTCTGAGCTGGGATCCCAGGTGCATGCTGGAGGCAGGTAAAACGGCACAGCTAGGCCCACACGGGTTGGGTTTTATATCAAGATGGCTGCCAGCAACCCCCTTCAGGAAGTCGAGAGCCCTGGCAGATTCGTGGCATGATGGGAGTTGTAGTCCTCAGCACCTGGGGTCTCCTGGGCATGGAGGTAGGGGTGGTGTAGGTAAAACAGCAGTGGGCGGAGTTCATTCAGGCCCCAGGCAGGGGTCGGAGCTGTGGGGGTGTCTAGAGCCTAGACCCGAAGGTAAAGATATGGAGATGGAGCCCATTGGGAGGTCACCTGGCCCTTTCAGATTCGACTTGCTTATTCAAAGTCCACAAACCCATCACCAGGTGACTCAGCAGCTGGGTGGCTTTTCTGGGTGTTCCTTTCCTTTGGAATGTGAGGAAGTTGGCTAAGCCCAGGGGGTAAATAAAGGAACCTAGAGGCTCATCTCCTGGAGTAGAGGCAGCTTCTGTGTAGCTTCATCAAAGGAGTCAACTTGCTGCCAGAAAACCCCAGGAAGCCCTGCAGTGAGGCGTCTTTAAAGACTGTGGAATGTCCGCTTCCCGCCACTCCTCCCCCCACACAACTGTGCTCTTAGAGGAGAGGCAGGAAGGTCTAGAGAAGGCAGGATTGAGCGGAACAGTAACATCTTTTCCCTGAAAAAGATTCTCTACTGAAATGCTATCTGCTCCTTAATGACCAATGGTGAACTATGAAAAGCAGAACCAAATACAAACCCAAAAAAAAAAAAGCCTCGCTTCTGGAAATTCCCCCACCTCTGCTCAGCTTATTTACTGGGGACTATAAAAGGGCCAAAGCCAGAAGGTACCTTTTTTTTTTTTTTTTTTAGCCACCCTAACTCAATCAGCACTCGGCAATAAAAAGAACAAAGGAAAGCCATTATGCAAATAGCTGGCCATTCAAAGTCAGAAATTGGGGTCAGGAGGTGGACGGTAGAAAGAATAAAAATTTGGAGAATATTTTCCTCATCAGAGTTCATCTCGGGTTTTACTGTAACATTAATTTTCTGCGTCACTATTGATATTCGGGCTCCAGGTCCTGCGTGGCCCGGCTTATCTGCCCGGTTCCAGCTGCCCTGAGCAGCTTCCTTGCGGCCGCCGCTGTTGTTTGGCTTCCAAATCTAGACCAGGGATGGGCAAACATTTTCTGTAAAGGACCAGGGAGTGTTTGGGGCCTCCGGGCCCTGAGGAGTCTCCCCAGCTGCTGGGCTGTGCTGTGCGTGGGGCTCACAGCCCCTGGGAACTTCATCTGCCCGCGGACATGGGAGGATAAGGATAGAGGCACCCAGAGACGGGATGCCTGGCCTGCAGGTGCGGGAGCTGCAGGTGGGCAGGGACTAGCACAGCCTAAGGCCCAGCTCCAGGCTCAGGTACTTGGGCCAAGGCCCAGCTCTCACAGCACCAGGCCCAGGCAGGTGTTAGAGCTGAGGGGGTGTCAGGAGCAGGTGGGAAGATGAAGATGGGGAGATCTGGGCCATGAGGGAATCTGGCCGCTTTCAGATTCTACATGGCTTATTCAGAGTCAAGGACAAGCAAGCCACCCCGGGAGGAGGAGGACACCTCTCCCAGAGAGAAGACTCCTGCAGTCTCCCTGCCCACCTGTGCCTGTGCAGGTGCTTCTTCCCACCCACTCGCTAGCTCCCTAACAGGGCAGCAGCCTCCTGCCTGCCTGTGACTGGGTCCCATGACCTGCCAGAGCTTCTCTGCACTGACCCCCACAGTGGAGGCCACTTTCCTCAAGGCCACCTGCCTGCTGGCTTGTGTCTATGCAAGTGTCCTTTATTCTTCTCTCTTGTTATAATAAACCTGCCCTTTGGGCTGTAAATAACGTCCATGTAGTGGAGAAACTCCCCAGTGCTGCTGAAAGGGGAGATCTGCTCAAACTTTCCCAGAGTGAACCCAAGGAGCCCGTTCTCCAAACCCAGTAACTGCAAAAAACAACATCAACATGACATTTCAGTAACTGTCCCTGTGCGATCAAAGACTATTCATTGTTGTTAGGTCAGGCAGTACGGACCCAGGTGAGGGCGGGCTTGCTGACTGTATTTCTGGGCCCCGTGGCACAGGGGCATCTGTCTCAACTCCACTGCTGTGGGATTTCCCAGAGCAGACCCGAGTGGCATTGGGCCAGGCCCGCCCACACCTCCATTGGAAGGCAGAGCTATGTCAGCCCACCCAGGCTTCCCGTTGGCTCCTGCTGGGCCCTCTGGAGCCTTTGAACGCAGCTGTCCAAACCTGCCCCCTGGAAACTCCTCACGCTGGAACGTGTGTTTTGCAAGCTCTCGGTGGGTCGGTGTCTGTAAATATCGCACTTGTCACATTGCGTTGGAACAAAGCTCCGTGGAGAAGCCAGCGTGATTCCTTTCTTCCTTTGTTACCTGCAGAGACCCAGAGAAGCTTAGGGTCTGACACGAACAGGTCACTTCCTGAGAGGGCACCAGGCCGGTGCAGTGGCCTGGACCCCAACTTTGAGCTCCAGCGGGGATCAGTGCTGGCACGTTCTCCACTCGGAGGAATTCCGAGCAGATTACCCATGCTGGCAAAAATGGGCCAGCATCGCTTGATCCCAGATAAATGTCGTGAAGACCCCAAGAGGACAAAAACAATGTAGGAAAAATAGGAGAAAGGGAGAGGGCTGGGCAGAGCGCTAAAGCTGTGCCCTCGCTTTCAAATAGCATCTTGCAGTGAACCACATCTGGTTTCCATCAGCGCGGATACAGGTGTAAGGCATTCTGCGAACAATCACCTCTGGCTGGTGGAGTGGAAGATGGCACGTTATCAAGAATAAATGAGACAAAATATTCCAATTACAGCCTCATCCTACTTCTCCTCATCTCACGCCAAGTGTTTGTCTCAATTGTTCAAGCTACAAATTACCCCCATGCTGGAGCCGACTTGCCAAGTGAGTCAACACGAGGGCTTCAGCCTTGAAAAAAAATAATAGCTGGTGGTTTTATTTCCGATGGAGACCTGGCAGGTAGGGAACAGAGGGCGGGCGGGGAGCCAGGGGGTATTCCCGATTGGGCGGGGCTACCCGGACGTGGCCAATCACCGAAGGGCAGAGACAGTGACAGACACATAAAGCTGTCTGCAAATAGAATTGAAAATTGCAGCATTTTATTAGGGATTGAAGTACCCACAGTCTAGTTAGGAGACTGGCTGAATAAATGATAATAGGTCGGTAAGAGAGAAGGAGCATCCTAAGTTAAGTCATGTTTTTAAAGCCACACGGGAGAGGCTCACAAAGCGCAGGGCAGCTCTCTCCTTGAACAAAGCTACCAGCGACTGAATCCTCACTCTGCACCAGACGCTGTGTTAATCACCGACGTTTCTGCGACTGGTCTGCCCTGCCCTGGGAACTGGGTACCGTTTCTGGAATTTTCAGGTTGGATTACTGGCCCAAGGTGGAAGAGACAGCAGGTGTAGTATGGGGACTCAACAGAGGTCTTTGTCCCAATTTCACTTGCAATGGGTTTAAGACAAACAGAAAAAGGTGGGAGCAGTGAGGATTTATTTGGGGTGATAGGTTTAAGAATAGTTTATTTTTTCCCCGTGTTTTTTCCCCAAGTTCTCCCCATTCTCTCTATATGCATATTCTATGACAAACCGTTTACAAAGCACCCCAGTGTGAACTGGGCCACCTGTCTGTGGGCCCTCCACCCATGCCCTTAAAATGTAGTTGTACTGTAGGCACACACCAAAGGATCAATAATGGGTTTACTTACAAAAGGGGAAAGGAAAAGGAACAACCCAGGGAAAGAGAGAGAGATACGAGGTAATAAGAATGTCTTACCTGCTCTGCTGACTCAGAGCTCTGGTAACAAACTAACTGATAGCCCCCAAGTCACAATGGTGCTGAGAGCCATTTCCCAAGAGAGAGAGAGCCTGTTGGACAAAATGGCGCCCTATTTATCCCCTAAGTCCCAGAATGCCTTCTCAGCTCCACCATTAGGTCTTCGCACTTCTCTCCCTGGTGCTGCTGGGAGTTGTAGTTCCCAATCACTGGAGTAGGGGGTGGAGTCCAGAAAGCTGGAGTAGGGGCTGGAGTCCACAAAACTCTGCAGAGCTCCTTCAGGACATCCTTCCCCTTAACAGAACATGTAAATCTTTCCTCCTCTGAAATATATTAAAGAGAATTGGAAAAAAATAAAAGGCTGGTTTGAAATGTTTGATTTCTGTCATTTGATATTTTCCATCTTGGATTGTAAAGCATCAATTTGTGATTTTAGTCACATCCATCTGATAAACTGAAAAATAGAGGATGTAGTTTAAAGTAGGAACAATTCCTAGCTGTGTCTATTGTCATTTGGGCTAAAGCAAATGGGCCACGATGAAGTTGATGACCCAGTACAAGGGGCAGATTTGGGGACCCACCTGACTTTAAGACACGAATGCATGCTATTAATTCAGTTCATGATCGAAGTTACAGTTTCAGTCTGAGGTTCTTAAGGGGCATTTGGCAAGGTGGTGAAGCTGTGGGCTCTCATACCAGGACAGCTTTGTTAACACATAGGTTGGGTGACTTTAAATGGGAGTTTAGAATGTCTGAGCGTTCTCCTGGTTAAAAAGGAAAATTAATATCTATTAAGACTTTGAGGTTTAAACAGGTAAAATGGTAGTGACTAGTTACACAGATGTTATATAAATGATGACAATGATGGTGTTGGTGATGATGCTGGTGATTATGGTAGTGATGATGGTGATGATGTTAATAGTGGTGGGGATGATGATGGTGATTGTGATGGCGATGATGTGCTGCTGATGGTGGTGTTGGTGATTGTTATAAACTAGGAGAGGGTAAGGGAACCATTCCATTTGGGCTCTACGTAATGTAACAGGGGGGTCCCCAGAGAAAGGGGAGGTTCCAGGATCCCTGTCCCACCCAAAGAAGGGTAGAGCTGAGTAGGGAGGGAAAGAAGCTGAAGAGGAGACTGAAGAAGAGGATGGAGAGCTAGAAGGAGACCTGAGGAAGCACATGGGCCCCCTCTCCCTACCCTGTAACAAAACAAACGCTGGCCTCATGATCAGCAGACACACACCTCCCTTCTCTTGAGAATGGGTTCTCACGTGCATTGTAGACAACCTTGGCATCACTCTGGCATATACCAGACACATCCGATGAAGAAGACTGCAGTGGAACACCCCTTTTAAACCTGTGCTTTTAATCCTGTAATTCCTGAGGGCTTTCCAGCTGCTGGGGTAAAAGTACCTTTTTGTCAGGTCCAGGCGGCCTGGGCAAAGCTGGGGTGGGAACCTTGAATCTGGGGCTGCTACTGTCTGCATGCCTGGAGCCTCTTCATCTTGAGCCTCCTAAAGTCTGGGAACTGCCTGCATTTCAGGGATCAACTCTGCACGGCTGGCATACAGAAAAGCGTCGCTGATTAATTGTCTCGGAGAAAAGCAAAGCAAAGCATCTGCCCTACCCTATAAAAATGGTCTGGTACTGCCCAGTGGGCGCAACTTCACTGACCTCTGCCGTAGCTTTGGGGTCTGTGAATCTCGCCCTAGAGTGCAATAAAGTTCTACTTGCTAGAAACTTGGCCTGGCCTTCCATCCCTGACTGTGCCGAGCTTACTGACCCTTTCATCTTTGTGCCAAAACCTAGTATCAGATCCTTTTACTTTTCTCTGATCTGTCATCAACAAGCCTAGTATTCACAGGCACCCGCATCGGACATCGGCATGGAGAGCGAGATTAAATTGTGTTTTAAGTGAACTCAGCAATACAGAGTTTCCAGAAGACCTAGCAATTCCAGCCCAGGCATATACTCAAGTGACGTCAAATCAAGGGTCAATGGGAAATGTCTACACAAACGATCGTATCACATTATTCAAAACAGCGGGAAAAAAGGCCACAGACCCAACACCCAACTTACCATGGAGCAATAAAGCGCAGTAAAGCCTTGCAAAGGAAGGAGTGAAGAGAAGAGATCCAAGGGCAGGGGAGATGGGAAATACGAGGCGGGCGGGGCGGGCATCGGCCAGTGCTGAGCGCTGGCGACTGCCTGCCAGGCACGCTGCGTCCCATGCTATTTAATTTAATCTTCCCCCAAGACGCTGACAGCTAAGCAACTCTTCCTAATGAGCTGGCACCTCGAGTTAAAGAACGTGCCAGCAAAGAAATGACTAAGCCGGGATTGGGCCCTTGGAGTCTGGTTCCCAAGCACTGCCCCGCGGCTCCACCACCCCCGCTCCCTGCAAACCAATTTCTGATGAGACAAAAAACAAACGAGGGTCAAGTCTTGTGCAAGACCTGGGCAGGCCTCTGCCCCACCCTCCCACCCCTCTCCTCTCTCTTGGAAAGGAAGGCACCCCACTGGGGGACCCTGACTCTTGCCTCTCACCTGGACATGCCGGCTTTCTTGCAGGAGACAGCACTTTGCTGCCTGATTTTTTTGCTTGCGCAACATGCATTATTTAGTAGCAGAGTTTCAAAAACATTGAAATGACCCTTGTAAACACGGTTAAAACGTTTTCCTTTCAAAAGGCCTGTTGCTCTCTGCAGCGGTGGGATTTCGGCAGGCAGAGTAGGTTTCTCTGTTTTTCCTTTGGTGCCAGATAAATCTTAATTTTGTTTGGCATGTAGTAAATATTTAGTTTTATTCTCCCAGTCCTGAAAGACATCTCTACAAGCTTTTGGGTTACTTGGATATTGTCTTGATAATTGACTGTTTTCACAGAGATCAAGAGGGCTCCGGGTCTCTCCTTCAATTAAGGTTTCTTTCTTCTTCTTCTTTAGTGAGTATTTTTAAATGATCAAAAGCGGGAGGCTTTTCTTACTGGACTGCTTTGGGTGTCTGGAATAAAGCAGACAGTTCACCTAAAGGGGAGAGAGCCTGGCTAGGTGGTAACTTTCTTTAAATGACATTGCTGCCCTCTTTTCATTTATTGTTCGTATTAAAAACAACAACATACATCTCTGAAGCAAATGCAGAAGCCGTGCAGGGTGCAGGTGAGATCCTGGGTGGGGGAGGGGGAAGATTGCTCTTCTGTTCAAGGGAAACACTTCCAACAAGGCTGTGTGTGAGGCGGCCAAGTTCAAGTGGCGATAACCCAGAATATTCTTTTAAAAGAGAGTAGAAGCTGAAGGGAGGTAGCAAGTGTGACTATTATTTCAAAAGCCTTTGTACACTTGAGCAGGGTAACCATCGAGGGGGGGAGGTCACAGGAAAAGGTACAGACTCTTGAATCAAGTAGGTGAGAGCTTAAACCTGACCCTCCTCCTCACTGGCTGTGTGCCTTTGGGCAAGCCAGATAACCTCTCTGTGCTTCGCTGGCCTTCTCTGACCAACAGGAGTCGTGGCCACTGAATATCCTCTCCTTCACTCCCTTCTCCTCCCTCCTCCCTTTTACTCCTCTCTCCCTCCTTCTTCCTTCTTTCCTCCCCTCAACATATGTCAAGCATTGTTCTAGGTACCAGCAATGACCATGAACAGCAATTACAGAGGTTACATGGAGAGGAGTAAGCCAGTGAACAAATTAGCAAAAGAATAAAGGAGATCATTTCAGATAATGGCTAGTGCCATGAAAAACATAAACTAAGTTAATGGGATGCTGAGTGGGGCGGGGAGGGCTCCTGTTGCTCACAGGTCTTGGGAAGGTCTCTAGGAAGATGTGTTATCTCAGCCACGTCCTGGAGGATGAGAAGGGCCAGGGATGCCAAGGTCTGGGGGATGAGCAGGCACCCCATGTGAGCCTGGAGGTGGGGCCAAGCTGGTGCTGCTCAGAGGCGCCAACCTCTGGTCTAGGCACAGGCCTGGACCAGGAGTTCAG
>NW_004567133.1:17006963-17028507 GCF_000260355.1 Condylura cristata | reverse complement strand
AGAGGCCCACTGTGCAGTCTCCACCCACTGGCTCGCCGCTGCTGCACTGCAGGCTTAGCTCAACAGTATCCTCCTGAGGGAGAAGGGGTTGTCTCCTTATCTGCGAATTGCATGTAGTAGTTGGGGTGTATGTGCATGATGCAGGGAGGTGGAGAGACGAACAAGGTGATCTCGAGAAACTTCCCTGGATGGAAATCAAGTTCTGCTGGTGCTTACAAGCTACCATATTGCCTTTCTGCCATCATTGCCATGTGGGACTCAGCTGGACCCTTCCCGGTGTGATCCCAGTGTGAGCCGGGGGCGGGGGGAGCCATGGCATCCTAATCCCACCCCCAAATTTCTCGGAGCATTGAAATGGATGAGGGCGTGAGTCCCCCATTCCACAGCCAGGTCTCAGCCAACCCTGTGACGATGTCTCCATTTACTAATGGTCTGTGCCCCCATGGATGCCCTCCATTGCCCAAAAATATGCAATCCCTTAATTGCCATAGCAATCCTGTTATATCACCATTATACCATGTCTATGGGGAAAGCTCAGAACATGTTATTAGTGCTGAAAGGGAAAATTTACTGGATTTTGCTAAATGCCATCACTTCCCCCAAAATGAGTCAAAATGACTTGATTATGCACGTTTCGCTGTAATGTGTCTCTACAAGAAGGATGGGGAGGCTCGTGGTCCAGGCTTCTTCTGTCAATGCCGGTTTCTGACAACGGTGGGAACGCCACGTCTCGTCCTTCTGCTCCCACTGAGGTTCTCCCTTGGGTGCTGGGGTCCTTGTCCTGTCCTGGTCCTGTGCCTGCAGGCAGGCAGTCTGGGGTGGCGTTTTCATCATGATGAAACTTCCCCCACCACACTGAGTTCTACATGGCAGCTGAACAGGAGGCCACGCCAGGAGAATGCAGGCATATCCCCAACCCTGAAAATTAAACTACCAAACCCCAACAAAGGCAAACCAGGAGGCTTTGACCGCAGAGCGTGGACACCAGTCAAAATGGATCAGACCAAACCCTGGAAACCAGCAAGCCGGGAAGCCACCACGCAGCTCTGGGTCCAAGCTGGGTCTTCACGTGGGAAGAATGTCTGCTGAGGGGTGTCCTGTACCCCTCGACAACGGCTCCATCTGTTCCCTGTTTTCTCACCACTGTAAATCAGAACAGTTCTAATAATGAACCACTTTTGAAAAGCTACACTGAGTCAAAAAAAAGAAAAAGAAAGGAAAAGCAATGTGATTTTGCCCCCAACTCCTCCCTTTCCCAGTCTAAGCTGTGTTGTTTCGATTTTAGTAGCCAGGCCTGTCTGAAATGCCATAAAGCAGAATTAAAAGTCACCTGGGGTCAGTGGTGATTAGCCCTCTGTGCACAGGACACCACGAGGCATGGCTAGAACACCAGGAGCATCGGGACCCGGACGCAGGAGCTCCCTGGCAAGATGTCTCCAAGCAGAGTAAGAAGAATTTGTACAAGCCTTTGATTCTCTCTGATTTTTCTGAAAGCACAAAGAGGCTTCATATTTAATTTATGGCATTATATGTGCTGCTCTGCGTGTGTGTGAATTTCCCAGCATAATCCTGACTCTGGTAGTTTGGATTTTCCATTATGGAGGTAACAGCTATTCTAGGATCTGAATACTCGTACTAGAGAGCTAAATCCAGAAGACTGACTGTGTAGCAGCAATTTTGCAGTGCTGGTGGCATTTCCCTTGCCTATAAAACCAATTTTAACTGCACAAAACCCTCGGCACATTGCATTTGGGAAATGCAGTGGCTGCACATTAAGCTGTTATGAATCACGGCTGTTGGGATGGAATGAAATGGAAACAAATCTGCATTTTATTTGCACTCGCTCCGCAATCCCACGCCATCCGGGCTGCAGTTATGGTTTCTGCAACACGGCTGAAAGAGGCGAGTTTTGCCAGGAAGCATTTTCATACTTGGATTTTCAGCCATGCGATCATTTGAAACTGCGGCTGTTCTTCCCTGACACTGGTCACTGAACATTATAATATAGATGGTTTGCTTCTATGGAAGAAAATATAATCCAAGTCAGGTCTGATTTGACTCAAGCACATATCTAACGCTCCCCTTCTAATTCAGAGGCAATGAACCTTAGGAAAGAGCTGTCAGGCTGGCTCGGCGACTGTGAATATTCCTTTGCTTAAGGAGCCATGAGAGTTACATTGGCTGAGGCCAGCAGCAGCTGTGACTGTCCAGTGAGGCACCTGAGGGGGAGGGGCGCTTGGCCAGTCACAGGACTGGCAGTATGAAGCTGCGGTATCGTGGGGAGGACACAGAGAATGTGTTTGCCTGCCCCACGATAGGGGAGTGAGTAAGAAAGCTCTAACAGCCTGCGCTACTGATGCAGAGTGTAAGCCTCGCCTGGGAAGCTGGGGTCCCCACAGGACGACACAGAGAACTGCTTCTGGAGGAAGCAAGTTGTATAAAGCTACTGCGGTTTGGGCGGGGGAAGCTGAAGTAGTGTGTGTTAACCTACTTTGAATCAGGGATTCAAGTGTTAGGCCTCTTCAGTGTCTCAGGCAAATGTTGTGCCTTGTACAATGAAGAATGTGACATTTAGAGAAAGCATACTAGGAAGGTTGCACTGGGGTGTGAATCTGCCAGTTCAAGGTCTTGGTCATGGCCAATCAGAATAAAAGCAGATGCTGCCATGGAGCGCACGCCTCAGCTGTGGACTCTCTGAGCATGGTAGAACCATCTTGACAGCTCCCCAAAAAGGCGTTGTCAGCCTATGCTAATGTTGGTAAACTCAAAACCCAATGAGGAAGGACAAATTCACTTTGCTTAGTATAACCCCTTCCACCCATATTACCCCAAATGACATGAGTTCATCTTTTTTTTTTTTTTAATTTATTTATTTACTTATGCACACAGAGCTGGGGTACAGGCCAGAGGTTCAGGGGTGGTGAGAGGATTCACCAGAGTCAGAGCAGGGAGCAGAACAGGTAGATTGATAAATACACTGCTGAGGGGAGCAGCAGGCAAGACAGGAGGGGTCTGCTGTGCCCTGTGGATCACCTCCAGGGCGGGGATTGAACTTGCACTGAAGCAGCCATGGCCAGCTTCGCAGTGCTGTGCTCCAACCCGTTGTGCCACCAGGGAGAGCCTGGCTTCATCTTTTTTATAGCTGACTAATAGTCCATTGTTTTATTTAACACATCTACCTAACACAGAAATCTGCTATTAAGCACTTAGGGTGTTTCCATATTTGGCTATTGTAATAGTGTTGCAGTAAACATAAGAGTTCATACATCCCTTTGAATTATTGTTTTAGCGATTGGGGGATAGACAACTAGGAATAGAATTGACGAGTCATAGGGTTCACCTATTTTCAGTATTCTGGGAAGAACGCCACACTATTTTTTTCCATAGGAGCTGGTAAAATGGCCTAGAAGTAAGACAAATACTGGATGATTTCATTCATGTGGATTATAAAGAAACACAGCAAAGGAACAATCAAAACTAAACCAAAATGAATTCTAGAAACCTAGAATTGAGGCTGAGGGTTGGCATAGAATGAGGGATGAACAACTATCTCCCTGAATCCTGTGAGCATGGAAAATTCTGAGCCCAAATAAATTCTTTGCACCTTTTCCCAGATTCTTGAACACACAGCTGGCGATGTGTTGTGTCAAGGTTGTCCTGAATGATCTGACCCTCTCTTTCTTCTCACTTCCTTTACTATGTTACAGCTGTTGAGTCCCAGGCTCCAAATCACAGGGAAGATGTGGGAATGCGCGTTTGGACCTCAGAATCCAACTGTATCTTTTCTGGGGTTCTAAAAGTGGGACTTTGAAGACAGGCTCTATTATAGCCCAAGGGATTCTTTCAGTCCACACTGTGGACGGCAGTTCCCAAACATGACCACTAGTGACAGCCACGGACTCATATTCGCCTCCTTGGATAACCCTCTCTCTTCCGTCCCCACTCCCTGAGTTTGCACTGGACTTAAAAGCTGGATAAAATTTCACTACCAAGATTAGATTTTGAAAATAATTCTCTTTTTCTTTTTCTCTCTCCAGCTGTCATGCTGTGAGCTCCCTTATAGAGAGCCCATGCATCAAGAGACTAAAGTGACCTTCATAGCCACGGGGATCATTTATGACATGTCAGTGAGCTGGGGGGTGGCTCCTTCCCCAGTCAAACCTTCAGAGCAGACTCCAGCCCCTGGCCAGTGCTCTGGCTGGACTCTGCAAGAACTGAATAAGAGGGCTCAGCTCAGCTCAGCTCAACTCAACTGTGCGGTCTGAATTTTGCATGTGAATTTTGGAATGACTTGTTAAGCAGCAATCCATGACTGATATGCCCTTCTCTAATCACGAGAAGATTCTCTTGAGGATTTAGAGATATTAAGAGCTAATAATCATCGTCAGTAGATAAATGGAAAAAATGTTCATCATTGCTTTTAATAAAAGAGGAATTCAAAGCCGCAATGAGATGCCATCACACCCATCAGAATGGTACCTATTTTTTTTTTTTAAATATGCAGGAGGGAATGCAGAGACATGAACTCTACTTAATACATTGTGATGGAAACTTGGGAAATTTGGGCAAATGACATGGATTTACCTCACAGCTAAAAGTAGAAATACAGCATGACCCAGCCTTCCACTCTTGGATATCTGTCCAAAGAACATGAAAGCAGCTGCTCAAAAACAATGCACAGTGTTTATGGCAGTGCTATTCATAAGAGCTCAGACATGGAAACATCCTCCGTGTCCACTGACAGAGGACTGGACCAAGATGTGTACATGGCCAGGCCACACCTCACCGTGGAACACTGTTCAGGAGGAAGGAAAGATGGAATGTTAGCATTTAAAGCAAAATGGAAAGAGGGAATTATGTGTAGGCAAGCTAGTCAGAATAAAAAACATTGTATGTTCGCATAGTGGATGTTTCCACAAAACAAGACTCAGAATGGAGAGAACGCTAAAAAGAGGAACCTAGGTGCCTGAGATTAAAATGAGGGGTAGGGGCCCTCCCTGGTGGTGCAGCAGGTTAAAGCACAGCACTAAGAAGCTAAAGCCACTTCTGCATGAGTTCGATCCCTGCCTGCCCCGGAGATGACCGCATGGCGCGGCAGACATCTCCTGACACGCCCGCTGCTCCCCTCAGCAGTGGACTGCGTTGATCTGCCTGTTCTGCTCCCCACTCTGTCCCTGGTGAATCCTCTCACCCTCCGCATCTCTGGGTACCCCAGTTCTGTATGAATAATAAATAAATCTTTAAAAAAAAAAAAAGAGCGGTAGGAAGAAAATAATGGGTCAAAAGGGGAAGTTAGGTAGGGACAGGAGTGGGAAAGAGACAAGTTGCTGCAGCAGTGAGGCGTGAGTCCCAAGCTGCAGGCACCACGGCTCAACAGCACCCAAATCTCACAGATAGTGACTGTGACTCTTTTTGATATGATGAAATTCCTATGAACACAGAAAGTGTCCTTTGTCCCCAGCTGTTAAGAGAACAGGAACAGGTGGATGCAAAAATTACTTCAATGTAACCTAAACCAAGTGCAATGCACATGAAAATATTTCCTTTACATTTTGCCATATTTTTATTAGCCCTCCTCATTCATGAGTCTAGTTACCTTTTTTCTGAGTGCTTACTGCGCAACTTGTCTGTTTAATTTTAACAACACCCAGTGTTACTTTTCTCATGTTGGAGGTGGGCTGTTGGCGTGGGATGGGCACCACCAACTGAAGGCATTTGGCCTGGACCCTAGGACCAATTCTCTACTCTAAGACGATACCTTCAGGGGCAGAGAAACTGTCTTCATTTATCTTCACTTTTTCAGCCGCATATGGTCCATTTCCTGCCACACAGTTGGTATGGACAGTAATGAAATATTTAACAAAAGTTAACACAAAAAGAATTCAAAAATTTAGTGTTACATTCTGAATCTAGGCCAATGTGCTTCTGTGTGAACACAGGGATGTGTTCATTTCTTACCCAAGGTATTGAGGTTAAGTTCACAGCTCTGGCTCTCTCTCCAAACTGCATTCATTTTTGAGATGAGTAGACTGGGTTCCTTTTGATTTACAGCAAAAAGAAGAGAAAAGAAAAGAAAAAAGAATGGGTTCCTTTTGGCCCTGTGGTTCAGTATCTAAATCTAAATAAAGACAGTTGGAATCTGAAGAGGTTTCCTTACAGAAAAAACAAAAGGCAAAGTTCTATTTTGAGCCATCTTTCTGATAGCTGTATATTAAATTCTCATGCCTGGAATGCATATCTTGATTCATCATTCATGCATGTACTCATTCACTTGTATAGCCATCCAGCCATACATCCACCCATCCATACATCCATCCACCCATCCATCCATCTATCCACCCACCCATCCATCCATCCATCCATCCATCCATCCATCCATCCATCCATCCACCCATCTACCCACCCATCCATCATCCATCCATCCATCTCCCATCCATCCATTCACCCATCCATCCATCCATCTACCCATCCATACAGCCTTCCATCCATCCACCCATCCATCCATCCATCCATACATCCACACATCCATCCACACATCCACCCATCCACCCATCCATCCATTCATTCATACCCCCACAGGGTATAATACACTTGAACTCATCTCATTGCTTAGATTCTACAAAGAAACACAACTGTCTTTGATGATAACAAGCTTCGTCACCACAACACATTTTGTTCTTTGATGATTTCCCCTGAATACAAAGTGTTGTAATTATAAAAACGATTCTAAAACACAGCATCAAAACACTTTAAAGAGAATCCCCTGTAATCCCTCACATCAAGATTAATAATAACTAATTAACATTTGGTTGCATGTCCTCCTAGACTTTCCTACGCATGTTTGATAAATATGGTGGACCGCACACACTGGTTTTATCGCTTTTGCTCTCTTAATATGCATTGTGTATATTTCCCCATTTTATTAAGCATTCTTCTGCAGTGCTTCTCTTTGTCTGGAAAACTCCACGCCTTTGCTACGCAGTGCCTGGTTTACCCATGTCACAGAGGCTGCATTCTTAATGGCATTTTGTCTTTACAAAAAAACACAATGTTGTGAAACTGATGCTAGCAAAAGTGTGGGGAACCAAGCAACCCCCAAAGTTTCACCTGGGTTATTTCTTTTGCATTAGTTTCCCAAATTACTTTTGGGTAGCTTGACACATCTTTAATTTAAGTCCTAATTATTGTACATAATGCAGCTCACACCTGTGGTGATAATGCTTTTATTAGCATTAAAACTAAAGACATCAAAGAATCATATCAGGATAAAATGTCTATTTCTAATTTAATAGAATTGCAATTAAAGCAAATTTGATCTGAATGAAATCCCATCATAACTAGGTTTTATTTTTTCTGCACAGTGAGTGAAAATTATTCTCCCCTAAATTGAAGATTAATAACATGCTTTTAATGTTAAATGTAGCAATTCAAGCATTAGGTTGCAATTCAAGTTCAACATCACTGAACATTTTATAAACTTCACATTTTAACATCTCTGGGAAGCGCTGGAGGTAAATGCATTAGCGTTAAATGCATTAATGTTATTTTTCTTTATAAATGAGCTTATAACAGTGTTGTTACCTTCATTTGAATATTTTAATGAAGGGATAATATAGGAGAGGGCTCCATTTTCACAAGGTAATTGTTTCCTCCCTGAGTGGCTAAACTTGGACAGACCGTGGACTTATCTCATTGAAATTCTATAATGGCTGCTTTGCTGCTGCTGCTGCTGCTGCTGTTGCTGCTGGTCCGGAATCTCTCATTACCTGGTAACTGGGGCTTTTTGTTAGCTCTGTCTGAGCCATGGCACCCCTCTTCGGCCCTCCTAGGGTATAATCCTGTCCTCTGGCAAGTCACAGCAGCAGACCCGGACTCTCCTGCTCCAAGTGTGCATTGCCCAGCACTTGAATTAGCCCGATGGAGAATTCTGATCTTGCTAAGTTCAGGCCAGGTTGGTAATACGTCATCCAAATTGGTAGTAGGACCCCAAAAGAGAAAAGAGTACCCAGCTGTGCACAATGCACTCACCTCTGAGAAGTCACAATCGTCCCTCGACTGAGTCCCTGTGCCCACCCCTCCCTCAACAGGGCCACTGTCCACACCTCATCTTCGAGGTTTATCTTCGTCTCTTCCAACAAATCAGCTACCTGGTCTCCAAAACATATTTAATGCAAGAGACACTGGACGTCACCTTCACGGCTCTCATGCACAGAAGATTCTGTGTTGTGGCCTCCAAGGTTAGAATTCAGGGAGAAACACATCTCTGTGCCGGTGTAGATGATGTTCCCTAATGAGACTAAGACTGAATTTGAATCATGAGAAGTCAATTGGCAAACGAAGTTGAGGAGTGTAAGTTGGCATCTGTCAAATCCTACACAAACCAGATCACAAAGTAAGCGAGATGCTGGTCTGCAGTTCACCTTCTGAGTAGATGCTATTTTTCTTTTATTAAAGATGTATTTATTCATGCACACAAGAACTGGGGCACAGGCCAGAGGTGCAGGGGTTGAAAGGACTCACCAGAGACAGAGTAGGGAGCAGAACAGGCAGATTGACAAAGTACACTGCTGAGGGGAGCAGTGGGTGGGGCAGGAGAGGTCACTCTCCTGCCAGGGTGGGTCACTTCCTGGCCAGGGATGGAATTGGTGCTGCAGTGGCTGCGATGGCTTCATAGTGCTGCGCTTCAACCCGTTGCGCCACCAGGGAGAATCCCAGATGATATTTTTCAAGTTTCTACTTACTACCACGATGAGAGCAACAGCCAGCAGTTACGAGTCTCTGCTTTCGACAAGACTTTAAAATGACATTTACTCAGGTCATCCTGCAAGGAAGCTCAGATTGGTTCCATTTTATAGGTGAAAGAAGATGAAGAATTTGCTGGAAATTAGAGACCTCAGATTCCAAATTTGACTTCCAATGTTCATCCCTGATACCAACTTTGCTTATAGATTTGAGTTGCACCTTTATGCCACCCCCACCCCCGCATTTAAGCATAAGTCTGTGACCCTAAACCAGCAGAGAACCTCCCTGAAAGTGCTGCATCTGGGAAGCAGGTAGGCAGAGGCTAACTGAAAAGCCTCCTGCTGTGGCCCGGCAGGACATTCATTACAGCATTTTTATGCAAAAGGATTGCTTTTAATTAAATATCTTGCCCATGTTTTGATTTTTAATTTTCTCCTTTAACAACATAAAGTGCCATTTAGTGCAAGGTTCAAATCAATAGGACATCTCAGTTCCCGTTAACTGTCTTGGTGACTAGACTTCATTGTTATCAAATTACTTGTCATTAAATAAACATGTTTCCGCCTGGAAGCAGGGAGCAGAGAGGGCTGAGCACCAGCACCACATCCTTCCTGCCCTCTGGGTGACACTGAGCACAGGGTAGGTGCTACCAGAATAAACTGAGCAAGGCCCTGGATTGAGGATTCCAAGTTCAGAAAGACACAATTTGGATCCCTGGACAGGGAACCTGCTCTCTCCAAGAGCTGAGAGAGCCTGCAGCCTGGTGTGCAAAGTTGCTAAGACTGTAGCAACAATAGCTATAGCTTATTAGCTACTACTACATGCATTGGCGTATCATTTTACTTTCTTAAAATTGTTTTTTAAAGATTTATTTATTTATGCATATAAGAACTAGGGCACAGGCCAGAGGTGAGGGGGGGTGATGAGAGGCTTCTCCAGAGACAGAGTGGGGAGCAGAACAGGTGGATCTACTGAACCACACTGCTGAGGGGAGCAGCGGGGAGACAGGAGGGGTCTGCTGCACCCTGGGGGCCACCCCCTGGCCTGTCCAAACAGGCTGCAGTGGCTGTGGACAGCTTCATAGTGCTGCGCTTAACCCCTTGTGCCACCAGGGAGGGCCCCTATAGTCAGTGTTCCCACTTATCAACTGGGAGTACTTAAAACATAGGGCTATTAAGAGATTAATGATTTGAGCAAAATTATATATTTTATCTATGATCACTTTTGGTCGATAAGTATTTCAGTTGAGACACATGTGTAACCCCAAACTATTCATCTCGCTGCAGTGCAGGTAGGTTCTGGGGCCACGGGGCTCCTTCTGTCTTCGTCTTTCCCATTAAAGTCGATCTGAACCATGGAAGAAGACTAACAGCTGGATTCATCCTCCAAATTGTTTACAGCTACACTGTCATAGAATTCTCTAGGAGCTGTGGGAATGCAGCACTCAGAAACCCCTAATCTTACTGAATCAGATTTACTGATCATTAGTTTTAAGATGTTTAGGTATCAATGAGTTTTATTCTGTTCAGTTGATGACTGAAAAGCCTCTGTCCCAGGCACCAGTAAAAGGATTGGTGGGAGAAGCAGGTTTTGCAGATACATTCCAGAAGTTCCTTCCCCTGCAGCCCTAGGCAGTTCTCACGTAAATCAAATATGAGAATGGATCAGTGATTTCTTTATGTAAAGAAATTCAGTAAAGGGGGATTTTAGAACCATTCTAATATAAGCCATCTTGCTATCTGTTAAGTCAACTGAAACTTCAATCTCTGTTTTTTTCATAAATCGATTTTTGCTTTTCAAGGAAAGAATGAAAGTATCTGGTATCTGCCAACATCCTTTATTTCCCCAAGCACAGCCTGAGTGCATGTGATGTGTCTATGATAATACAATGATACAGATCCTCCTGGCTTCAAAACACACACACCTTCTAATAGAGAAGACCCCAAAGTAATTGATGCTACAAACTAACCTATGATACAGGACCACAGCAAGTACTCACTGAGCAGCTGCTTTTTACCCACCTTTGTGTTGAGTCATTTCACCTCCGAGATAGTAAGTGTAGCTTTGTCGTCATTCCAAGATGAAAGTCTGGGGCCAAAGCACACGATTCTCACATTCTTAATTGAGATTTTGAACCAATGGAACAGCTGGAAATACATACTCTTTCCCGGCACACATGAGATGCAATGAAAGTAGACTTGCTTGTCCACAAAGCAAGCATCTTTATGCAATAAAGCTAGAAATCTGTCAACAACTTCTAGAATTCTAACCAGATTGTGCACACACATGTTCTTGGGGCAAGGGGAGGCTGTTTTTGGCCCGAGTCAATGATGCCATAAAGGTTAATTTCATGGGTCAGCTTGAGTGGGCTAAGAAAGGCCCAGATGGCTGGTAAAATGTTATTTCTGGGTGTCTGTGAGGGTGTTTCCAGAGAAATTATCATTTGAATCAGAGCTTTGAGTAGGCATCAACCTGACCAATTTGGGTGGGCATCATCCTTTTTATGGAAGGCTGGACTAAAACAGAAAGGTGGAGGAAGGCTGATTTGCAGTCTCCTTGAGCTGGAACACACTGCTTCATCTACACATAAATGCACACAGATACCCAGGTTCTTAATTCTTTGGGCTCAGACCAGGATTTACCCTCACTGGGCCCTTGGATTTCTGCTACAAACTCTGCTCGGCCTCCAGCTTGCAGAACACAGCATGGGGGATGTCCCAGACTCCACAATTGTGTGGGTCCCAGATAATGAGCAGCTTCCTATCTCTCTCTTTCTAGATATAAATAGCCATTGATTCTACTTTGCTGGAACACCCTTAAACAAATGAATATGCTTCTGTTTTAATGGGATACTTTCCAAAGTTCTAAGTAGTGTTTTTTTTTTAATTTCTTACATAGATATTTTATTAACATGAATTGTGTTACTCATCAAGTACTTATTGAAAGTTTACTATACATCAATCATTGTCTAACATTAGTTTACAACTTTGAGCTAAAAGACCACTAGTTACTGCCTTCAAATCAGGCTATCATTGCTTTTGTAAGATATCTTAGCCACTTTTTTTAGAAGAAAAAATGTAGGTCAGAGAAGTCAAGAAGTAGGCAAAAGTGATCCAAGTAGGAATAGTGATCACTGAGGAGCACACGTTCTCTAAACCCTAAGCTTCTTGATGACACACAATTGTCTTATAGCATTGTAGGGTGAATGGAGAGGAAATTCCCTCTATCCCTCTAGATTCTTCTAGAACTGATCCAGCAACAAAATGAACATTAGACAAATTAGTAGGGGAACAAACACATTTAATTACTTACATGTATGGAGAACCTAAGATGTACAGTCTAAAGCCATGGATGCAAATGAGGAGATGGATGATAGAAAGACAGACAGACAGACCGACCGACAGAGCCACATCCTAAGCTAGCAATGGGTCAGGGCCACCAAGGGCTGCAAGGAGAAGAGGAGACTCGCATGACAAGGAGAGAGGCTCATGAACGACAGCAAGTGCTCAGTCACTTGATGCTGGTCCTGCCCTCCAGGTAGCTTCCTCTGACAGAAAAGTTATTTCTGGTAAAAACCTTACTTCTGAGTAAGACCCCCAATTTCCTTCATCGAGGTAGTTACAGCAGTGGTAGTTTCTGCTGAGCCTGCAGTGCCAGGTAGACTTCGGCTCATAGGGCCCCCCATTGGGGAACGGCAGATCTTAGGAAATGTTCTGAAGATCTCGGGGATGCCTCACCACCTTGAAAGTTCATTCTGAGGCTTAAGTTGAAACCAGATGAACCAGAGCTCCAGCTTCCCTTCTCCTGACCCTGCAACTGTGGGAACGTTGTCCCACGTGTCTGAAGGATTTTGAAACCTCAGCAACAAAAAGAATATGCAACTCACCAAAGTGACTTCGCAGAGCATGAGGCCTTTGACCCGAAATGTCGCTGACCTGACTCAGACTCCGGAAGGGAGCCCTTTCCCTCATGGTTCTTGGGCTTCCTCAATCGCCCACCGGCATCAATTACTCCACCCCGGGTTTCATGAGTAAATAAATGCCCCAGTACGTGTTGGCGAGGAAGGTGGTTTGCTGGTTGTTACCATCCTGAGGAGAGGCCAGCTGGTTAGAGGCCAGGGATGGAGAGGGAAGCCATGCTGTTTGTTTAAAGCACCCTCACCAGCTAATGGAATTTCTCCTTCCCAGTTATTGAAATCTGTGTGGGAGAGGGACGGTTTGATGGAATCAGCACTTTCAGGGACATTGACAGCCACTAAATTGGAAAAACGTAACAAACCCTGGGTTTCAGCGGGCTATTGACTTAATATGGATTGAGTCGGGGAGAAAAATATTGCACAGTGCGCAGTCCACACATCCGATCATCTCATTAAAGACTTTCCTCTGGATGACTCAGTGGGCCTGCTTCTCTCCAGCTCCCAGCCGAGTGAATCAGTCATGCACAGGCTAATGATACAGCATCTTATGGCACTTGGAAGGAACTGCTATCATTCAGCATGAAAACCTGCTTTGATTACAGTTTACAGGAGTAAACCTGCCCATGCCCATCAGCACTTGACTTTGCCACAGCCCCCCACGCCCATCTCTGTCTCCCTGAGGATGCTTCACCAGAGGTGATAACGAATAGCAGCCTCCCAGCCTCTCTCAGCCTGCCAGTCGCCCGATTATTTAATTACAGTTTTCTAGCTTCAGCACTTCGCCCTTACCTGGGAATGTAAGTGAAATGTGTCAGAAATAAAGAAATAAATTACCAGCTAAATCAATAGGAAAGAACAGCACAAATTGGCATAGCAGCGGATATCTGTTTATCCAAAGGCTTTCAAAGTCATTTAAACCTTGATGAAAAAAAAAAAAAAAAAAGACAAGAGCAGGGTAATCTGGACAGGAGGTGGAAGCATGAGGGAGAGACGTCAGTCTGAAGACAGCCAGGATCTGTGTCTGTCTGGGCCTCAGGGGAGTCCCTGGCTTACCTTTCTTGTTTGCCAGCCTGAGCTCCCAGGTGTGGCTTCCTACATGGAAAATTTTAAAGTAATTTTTCACCTTGAGAGAGAGTTTCCTTCTGTTTAATGCTTACTCAGGCAAGATGACACATCTCAAAAACACACCAGTTGCAGAGACTCCTGCCAAAAATCCACTCAGAAATAAAGGACAACCAAAGAGCAGAGGCCCTCCTAGTGGGAGAGCAGGGCCATGGGTGAGGCGGGGAAGCCAGGCCATTCTCTGTGCTCCTCTGAGACTCTGACAGGTGCTCCTCAGTGCCCTTAAGTAATTCTGATTCTTATTTCCATAGACTGAGTGGGTGTGGATAGGTTAAGGGGTGTGACCATGTCCGCCATCTTTAAGTTGTACTAATGAGCAATGAGAAGGTTAAGGGGTGTGACCATGTCCGCCATCTTTAAGTTGTACTAATGAGCAATGAGAAACTGGGGATGTGGATGGCTGAATCTTCCCACTAAAGAGCTTATTGGTCAGGAAATACTGTCTCTAAGAGAAAAACATGTCAACTCCAAGCTACAAGCAATGACTCAACCAGAGGGACAGGTTGGAATTCCAGGGATATTACTAACTCTATGCAGCTGAGATTCCTTCCATCCATTTCTCCTCTCCCCTTCCCTCTGTCTCCATGTCCCTCCTCTTCCCAGTCTAGGGTCTCTCCATCTAGAAGTCCTTCTTTTGTATTTTAAATGGGTTTCCATTAAGAGCTGAAGTCAACCTCAAAGAGCATCAGTCTGATGTCAAAACTTGCATCAAAGCAAAAGCACCAAAGGAGAGAGAGAACTTCTTTTTTCCTAAGATAATAAATTCCCAAGGAGGTTGGGGAGAAGCCCAGCTAGGGTTCAATGTCTGGGTTTTCATTTTGGGGGAGGCAGGGAGTGAGTACGCACCCAGAAGATAGAACCACAATGGCCCCATCATAAGTGACTGTGTGAATAAATGACATCTAGCTGTGCAGAGGGTAATTCAACACTGTAGAAACGCTGATTTAAAGACATTCATTGGCGACTCCCTGGAACTCATTTCCTCACTACAGTGACCACCTGTTCTGACTTGCCAGGAAATCAGGAGTCTTCAGGAATATGCACACTTGCTAAAAATTTGCCTAATCCAGCCAGGACAGAGAGGTAGCCCTGAGTATGTGATGTTTGGTACTAAAAGCTGGGTGAGTCCTAGGCAAACTCAGTGGGTTGGTCAGTCTTCTGCTATTTTTTATCTTCTGAAAAATTATTATTTTTTCTTCTAGCATGGGCCACATACTATTATCATAAATTTTAAAACAAAACCACTACACTTTTTCTCTTGATATGAGAGTATGGTAACGTTCCCATCTAGGGGAGCCCTGCTTCAGAATAAAATATGTCTTATAAAATCATTAGCCCCCCAGGGGATCCTTTACACACATGCCTCTAAAGACGCCTACAAGCCCATGCACACACACGTCTCTCCTGGAGTGATATATCAATAATGCTGTCATCTATTTCGATTTTGACATTACATAGATCAATACCAAATTAAAATCACATGGTAGTTATAATAGCTGCATTCTTAGGAGGGTTTTTTTTTTTAAACCAACAGAAAAATTTACTCGTGTCCACAATGTACATTTTTACAAGAAAAATTTCAGGACGGAAATTTTAGAGTATACTTTAGTCACCATATTTAGAATATGTTTTAGTGCCTTTAATATTTTCATGGGAGTCAAAATCATCATCTAAACAAAACTTTAAGTAGTAAAAATGTACCTATTGCTTGCTTTCTAGCCAGTCAGCCCGAAGTACTGGCACAGTCTGGACTTGGTTTGTAAAGTTGAGGTTGTGGGAATTTCCAGTCTATAGCTAGTAGGTCAGAAGACAGGTCTAAAGGATTCAAAGGAGCCAGGATAACCTAGACAATTTTAGAAAAGAACAGTGTTAGAGGCCTTATGCTATGCAGACTTCCCATTAAACTATAAAATTTGAGGCAGTGAACAGAAATAAAAATAGGATAGAAGCTTGCATACAATAACTATGTAGGTCAATGGAACCAGAAGAAAGTCCATAAATATAGTGTGAGTCAATTGATTTTCAACAAATATGCAAAGGTAATTCAGTGTGAAAGAGGATAATACTTTCCATAAATGTTACTGGATCAACTAGATATCCATAAAAAAAAGTGAACTTCACGTGATACAAATATGAAATAAAAATGGATCATATGCCAACATCTAAAGGCTAACACTATAAACTTTCTATAAAAAAAGATAGCATAGTTGCTTTTTTTTTTTTTATGGCTTTGGGGTAGGCAAAATTTTTTAGGAGGTAAAAAAACTTGAGCCATCAATGAAAATCATGATAAACTGAAGCAGAATTAAAACCTTTTGCTCTCTAATAGACACTGGTAAGAGAATGAAACGGTTAACTACAAACTGGGGGAATATATTTCAATAAGTTTGAAATATGTATGCTTATTTGTTGGCTAGTAAGACTGATATATATGCCTCATGATTTTAATTTACGTTTTATATAAACTACAAACACATGCACGTGTGTATATCAGTTTTACTAGTCACTAAAGGATCAGCAAACATATAAAACATTATCTTCATCAATGAAGATATAAAAATGACCAATAAACACAAGGAAAGTGGTCACCTAGCAGGAAAATATGATATTAAATCACAGTATGATACAATTCATAACAATTAGAATGACAAAAAATGAAAAAAAAAAAGCCTAATGATACCAACTGGTATGGGTATGGAGAAATGGGACTCCCAGGGAATGTAAAATGGTACAATGCTCAAAAAAACAAAACATTTTTGAGGCTTCTTATGTGATTAAATATATAGTTACTATATGAGCCAACAATTCCACTCCTAGAAATTCATCCAAAAGAAATGAAAACATGTCCACACCGATACTTAAGTATGAGCACTTGTAAAACCCTAAAACTACGAATAACTCCATGACCCATAAACAGATGAATAGGCTAAAAAAAAAAAAAAGTTGCATACCCAGGCAGTAGAATACTATACAGTCATAACAATGGACAGGACTATCACAAACACAGAAATCTCAAAATTGTATCCTGAGTGGAAGGATCAAGACACAAAAGGCAAATCAAAGACATTTATATGGCACTCTAAAAAAGACAAACATAGTATCTTTTGACAGAAAGCACATCACCCAGTGCCTGAAGTGAGGGTGGAGATGGAGGAGTTACTGAGAGGATCTTAATGTTTGTGGTTATGAAACTGCTTCATCAAGATATATAAATGCAGGATTTAAACATTAGATATTATTTCCTTTTGCATTTTTGTTCATTTTTATGTTTCTGACAATACATGGTGTTAGTTTCATAATTTGAAATCATACTAGAATTGCTTCATTTTCCCAACACAGTCATAACATACAAGATGCTGATTGTGATGGTGGCTAGGTATTTGTCAAACTCATGAATGTCTGCATTTTCTATATATTAAATCCCAACTCAAAGTTGGTTTTAAATGACTGGAAGAGTTAAGAGCCAGCGAAAACATATAAAGCAAAACAGGTACAATTTGATCCCATCATTTATTGTAAACTCACCTATAGCTACACACATCCTGTTACAGTGAAAACTGACAGGAGAAAGAGCAAATGATTTTAAATCACTTTACAGAATTTAGACATTATTTCTTTTAAAATTTTTGTTCATTTTTGTTGCTGACAATACAGTGTTGGTTTCATAATTTGAAATCATACTAGAATCATTTTACTTTCCCAACACAATCATGACATACAAGAGTTCATGGTTGGTACATACCTTGAAGTCCCTGGTGAGAGCCATCTGGAGCTTGGATGACACTTGTCGCTGGCCAGGAGAATCACTGCTGGTAAAGGTCCTTGTCTAGTATTTGTGACACTGCTTTCTCTCAACAATCAATGCTTCCCAGGATCCCTTCCCAGAAGTGAGCCTCCATGTCACCAGGAGGTTGAAAGTCACAGATAGTGAGGAGCTCCCCGGGAGCTTCTGACCCAGTCAATGCAGCTCAAGGAGAGTCCAAGTTCAGAAGATCCCCAGAGGCAGGAGTTACAGCCACATGGAAATGAACTGAAGGTACCAAGTTCCTACTGTGTTCCAAGTCATGAACTTTGGCCTAATCTCCTCCCTTTAATACAGAAACAGAGCCTAAACTCAAGAAGTATTAGTCTCTCATTGTTATCATCAGCGAAAGCCAAAAACCTAACAAAAACGAAAAGCACGTATATGTATATGTGCAGCACAGTACTGGAAAAAGTAGACTTAATTCATAATCTATAGGAATTACATAACCAATTTAAAACCATTGAGTAAACAATTGACTCTTTTTGGAGGAATGTTCTGAGCTCATTATCTTTTTAGTATTTATTATTCTCATTACACAGGAGTCACTTCATCAATAGCACTTTAGGCTAAGCTTTAAATACCAGGGTAGTAAACAAAACTCCATTATCCCCTGTGTCTTAATAATGTTTTTCCTTTCTTGAGTTTTCTCATACCCAGCACAGTTTTTGGCACTCACTTATAGTGACGATAGATGATATGTATTAAATGCTTGCCATGCTCAGGCACCATTCTAAACACTTCATGTTTATTGACTCATTTAACCACAAAACTATTATGAGGGTGCAATTATACCATCCTTATACCGATTTTGCATTCCAGTTCTTGACTTCTTGTTCCGTTTGGTGAGCAAATCTTTCACCTAGTTGTCTGACCAGGAATTCCATACATTGACATCAAAACTCATTCTCTCTCCACCCCATTTCCTAGGAAACAATGATGTTAGGGGAATTTATAGCAGTGTGACTTCATAGCTAATGGAAAACATGGGGCTGAAGTTAGAAACTTTTAAGAGTAATTCATTGAAGTACATCATTCCATCTCTGGATTCCTTAAAATATTGGGAAGAGACTGAAGATAGTCTCATAACTTCTATTGGATGGGAGCTGGTTCTGATTTTATTTCAACATTAAAAGACACAAAAGGGGACATTTAACCGGGACTATGAACATACCACCCCTTTTCCTAAGATAGCGAGGACACCTAGCTCCCTACAGAGGTTCCTGACTTTAGGAATGTTGGACTTGCTTACAGATTTAAACAGTTTGATTTGGAATCAACTTTTTTTTTTTTAAGTTTATTTAAGTTTATTTCTTTCCAGATGGTCTCGCTTGTGTGTGGAATATAGAGACACATAACAAAGGGTCAGTCAAAATCAAACCAGTAATAAACTCAACATCTGACTACAAAACTGAGTCAACCAAATGGGCTGGGTGCTGGGGTGCAAGTGGGGGGGGGGGAGGAAGGAGCCCAGCTCCAGGCAGAGGGCTTCCTGGGGCACTGGTGGTGGGCAGGGGGTGAAAGTGCACATGTGTACACTTTTGAACCTATGACTCCCAGAACAGATACAGAGATATAAACCTACATTACTTCAGGAAACATAATTTTGAAAAAAAATTCCAGCTTTATTGAGGTATGATTGAGCCATGAAAATAGTTTCTATTTAAGGTGTACAATGTGGTGATTTGATGTATGAATATTGTGAACAATCCCATCAGCTATTTAACACATGAGGTGACTTGTGTGGTGTGTGTGTTGAGACCACTTCAGAGCTACCCTCAGTAAATTATCAGCTATCAACACCACAACACCACATTGATCCAGGAGCCAAGGCTTTTTTTTTTTTTTTTAAAGATTTATTTATTTGTGCACATAGAACTGGGGTACAAGCCAGAGATGCAGGGGCGGTGAGAGGCTTCACCAGAGACAGAGTGGGAAGCAGAACAGGCCGACTGACAAAGTACACTGCTGAGGGGAGCAGTGGGCGGGTCAGGAGAGGTCTGCCGCGCCATGTGGTCACCTCTCGAGCAGGGATGGAACTCGTGCTTAAGTGGCTTTAGCTTCTTAATGCTGTGCTTTAACCCGCTGCGCCACCAGGGAGGGCCCCGGGGCTAATTTTTTTAATACCAAATGTTTGTCTGCTTTGACCAACATATCCCCATTCCCACACCCTCAGCCCCGGGAGGCTACTATAATCTCAACTTCACTTTCTACTGAGGTGTTTCTGTTAAGGGGAAGGATGTCCTAAAGGAACTCTGCAGAGTTTGGTGGACTCCACCCCCTACAACTCCTAGGAGAACCAAGGAGAGAACTGGGAGAGCTAAGGGCAGAACTAAGCAGGCATTCTGGGACTTTGGGAGATAAATAGAGATGCGGGAAGAGGGAGTGAGAGCCAGTGACCTTTCCCTCCCACCCCGCTGTGGCAAGCACAGGCACGCCATTTTCTTCCCGAGTACCGGGCTGTGGCAAGGCCAGATACACCTTAAAGGACAGATACACCTTATGGTGAGCCGTCTTCCAGGCAGCCCCTCCAGACCATCTCTGGGCAGGTGCCTTAACCACAGCAGTCTATGTATGCAGCCGGTATTAGCAAAGCTTTTCTTTCCATGTTTTTTGATAAAGAAGGTCTTGCAACATCACTCACTACATTAAAATGCTTTCTTAGCTTCAGGGGACTGAAAACATTTTTATTATGTTCCAACATTATTTATCCTTCCTGTACACAAGAGTGAAAAGCAGAAATCCAAAGAGAAAAAAAAAATCCTTCTGGTGACTAAAACACAGCCCTGGCCCATTCGTCTTCCATGGCAGAGGTGGAAAGATGTGAAAACATGTAAGAGGGTGCTAATGCCTGCCTCCCACCTCCCCAGGATGTATGGGCTGGGACAGGCAAACTCAGGGGATGCCAATGGCTCAACAGTGAACCTTTATCCTCCTCCACCCCCATCCTTGAAACCCTGTTTCAATAGGGCTCATTTCCGGGCTGTATCCTATAAGAAACCTCATCCATGTCCCATCCTGGGACAGCGTTTTTCTAGAGAGAAGGCAATGCCACAGGTGCCGTAATTAAATAGTGTCAGTGGGCACGAGGCCATTGGCAGGATGCGAGTAAATTCCAATTTTTAATAATGAAAGTTAATTTATATCAAAAGACCAAATTGTCTTATAAGAGACGCCATCCAGATCTGCTCAGGCCACCTGAGTCAAAGCAACATGGTTCAGACAGCTGTGGGGTTCTCCCCCACCGTATTCTAAAGGTGCCCTCTCCATGGCAGAGGCTACTTTTAATACCACTCAGATGGAGGAGGCTTGCTGCCTGTCTATCATTGTCCATGCACACTCGAACCTACTGGAATGTCCTGTGCAGTGACTGACCATATGTACTCTTTAGCCGGAAATGGTTTGTCGGTAAATATTTTCTGTCTGGCTCACAGTTTGCAGGTCATTTTGTATCTCCTCAGTCCCAAAGCAGTGCCTTGGTGGGCCGACCATCTCTGGCAGGCATCTCTGCCCTCCTCTCAGGGACCCAATGGCTTGGAAGTCTCTCTCTGAGCTTTCTGCTTGCACACCCTGGTGTTTTTTCCACTCTACTGATGACAAATGAAGCTACCACAGCAACCTCTGTGTGAGTCCAATGCCTCTTGAATGTCACTGAGGAAATTGTGTACATTATGGCTTTAGATCTCTTCTGTGTCCGAGACTTTTTCAAGTGGGAGTACTGATCTGAGGAAGTAACAGAGGGCAGAAAGTCCCCATGTTAAGCTCATGGCAGTCTCTAATTATAATTTGGTTTGTATCTTCCTCTCTTAGAAATCTTAGCTGCTGAGCATGGAAAGATTATTTCTCCTCAGTTCCTAGCTCATTTATTTCTCCACCCACCCATTCATCCATCCAACTGTACAATCATCCATCTACCCACCGACCCATAACCCACCCCCCACCCATCCATACATACAGCCATC
>NW_004567133.1:16931664-17006637 GCF_000260355.1 Condylura cristata | reverse complement strand
CACCCACCCACCCACTCACTCACCCACCCACTCACTCACCCATCCATCCACCCACTCACTCTCCTATCCACCCACTCACTCACCCACCCACCCATCCACTCACTCACTCATCCCCCCACCCCCCTGCCCACTCATCCATCCTCCAGCTCCAGTCCTCTTCTCATGCGCTAACCAACAATGTAATTATCATATGCCTTTTAACTTGTTTCCTTGGAAAATATGTGTGATGATTTTGTACATAAGAATTTTAATTTACATAAATACAGGATTTGTCCACGGTGATTTTTTTTTAATTGAGTGGAAATCTTTTGCCTTCCTTCCCATGTTCCCTTTTGTCAATCTTGTGAAATCTAATTTAGTTTGAGCAGTCCAGAATTAAACCCTAATATTTTCTCTCTCTGATGATCCTTCCTTTGGGCATTGAATACCTTGGGTACTTTAAACGAGAGGGGTGGAAGCAAGGGTCCAAATTAATTTTAGGAAACAAAATCCCAGGAGTTAAAACTCTCAAGAACCATGTTATCCCATGACTACTTGACAATCACACGCACACATAAGGTGCAGTCCCATCTAGATTTTCATGAAACCGGGATATCATCCCACTTGCAAATATCTCCCTTATTTGCCTTGGACACTATCAGATAGCACTTCGCACCAGACAACCTTGACCTAATCCACTGGCAAGTGAGCATCCCTATCTTGTCAGCCACATGTTTACAATCTCTGAGTCACTTCCTACAAGGAATTCCAGTGAACATTTGTGGGTTACTATTCACTAATCTTGCTCCCATCTGATGTTTAAGTTGGGTGAGTTCCTGCCGACGCTCCCAAGTGCAAATAATACTGGCACTGTTGTCTTGATGACAACAGAGCAGACTTGGGACTAAATCAGACTTACGTGCTGACCTCGGCTCTTCACCTTGCTAACGGAGTCAGTTCTCTCCTCCACAGGGTGTTGTAGGTGACAAACCAGCACTGTAGCGAGGGCTAAATGGAATACTGTATATAAATTGTGTCGCATAGTGTCTGGCATCCAGTAAGAGTTCAGTGCTAATGCATGTTCTTTTGTTGGCTACACTATTCAATGTTCTACCTTTTACCAACTTCATTGACATCCAGTCTTCTCTATAGAAATGTAATAGGGTGAGAGTCTAGTGTATTGTGTGACATTTTTCCCCATGCATGTAGAAAAAATTCCCTCCTTATTAGGAAGGACTTGCACCTCCAGAACAGCTATAAAATATTGTGCAGACACTGCAAGACCATGTTAACACCAAGAGTCTGAGATGTCGAGAAAACCTCAGCAGAGTTATTTCTCTGAGGCTCTAGAGGATTCTGGCAGGTGCAGTCTTGACCTTACATGGCCTCTGCACCATTTTCTCTAACAGGAAGCTTGACGGCTTACTTTGTATCAGACCTGGAGGCCATGGCCCCAGGAAATTGGAAGCTTGGAAAATAAGCATTTGAAAGGTGAAAATACTTCATCTGGTTATTAGAGGCAAGAAAAATGTTTGCTGTAGTAGATGGCCAACATCCGGGAGGCATGATTAGTCCATGCTTGAGGTAGGCGTGGTTTGTGGTCCTTTATAGCACCTGTGGGACTGGAGCAGAGGGTGGGAGATTAACAGCTATAATAGACATCTAATGATCTCAACAGGGGGCCACTGGGGTCTAGTGTTGTTAGTTTTCCCCTGATTATTAAAAAAGTATATTCAAATAAAAACAAGGAAAACATAGATGCAAAGAAGAAAATAATCTTCCTAAAGTCTAAAACAGTCACTGATGATATTGCATTGTCAACATCCTCTCTTCCTCCTTCCATTTTCATCATTTTAAACAACTTTACTAAAATATGCACCGTTCAATAATTCTTAGTAAATGACTGGCTTGTTCATCTATCACCATAAGCTAGTGAGAGCATTTTTTATCAGCCTGATAAGATACTTTGTGCTCACTGATAATTTATCCTTTCCAACCTCAGGTAACTATTTATTCGACAGATTTTTTTTATGATGTTCATGTCAATGCATGATATGAAACGTGTGGTCTTTTGTGTTTGGCATCTGTCACATTGCATGATGTCATTGAGGTTTATGGATGTCAGGAATCAGCTTCACAGAGCTTTGACCATCAATCTTTCATTTGCTGTTGCTAGATTCCCTTCTGGGTGTGTGTGTGTGGGGGGCGGGGGGTCACTGTCAGTGGGGAGATTAGACATACTCTCATGTCTGTGCATATGTTCCCTGGGGACTCTGGTGGATTCCACCTATATCCCAAAGGCATGCAAGTCAAAGACATGTCTCTGTTGTGAAGTCAAACAAATGTCTCTGTTGTCCTAGTTGGAGTGAGTGTGTGTGTGTGTGTGTGTGTGTGTGTGTGTGTGTGAGAGAGAGAGAGAGAGAGAGAGAGAGAGAGAGAGAGAGGAGGCAACCCATGATCTGCTCCCTGAGCTACACATGACCTGAACTGGAATAAACAGGTTGGAAAATGAATGAAGGAATGAATGAATACAAATGATAGTTGAGTATTAGAAGTGTTTGGGATATTTATTGAGAACTTTGGTGATGTTTTTGTGACTAGGAATATCCTGGAAGAACTTGACTCTCATTTTTATCAATTAGCCTATAATAAAATTAGTTTCATTTCTCATCCTTTTGCTTACAATCAGTTTCCAGGAACCTATCAATGCTGTTAAATGAGTTTAACATTGTACTTATTGTACTTCATTCTTTTTATGGCTGAATACTATTTAATTGTATGAGCATTTCAACTTTTCCTCATCAATTCATTAAGGTTGCTTCCATCTTGGATTACCATGAAGTATGACAGTAAGAACAATTATGTGCTAGCCATATTTTCATTTCCCTAGAGTAAACACCTAAGCATGGAATGGCTGGGCCATCTGGTTATATTTATACTGAACTGCTTAATAAGTGCCAACTTGATTTTGCAATATCATTCTATATTCTCACCTACAACATATGAGGATTTCCATTTCTCCATGTCCTCAGCAAATTTGCCATTGTCTGTCTTTTTGGTGATAGCCATTCCAGTGGGCATATAATCTATTTGTATCTCTGCATGCCTTCAGCTAATCTATGCGATAATTAAGATGGAAGCCTCAGAAATCCTTTCCCATCTCATCACATAAGTAGACAAGTCATGATTTTCTGCTTATCAACACAGTTTTGCTTTGGATTTGCTCTGCCTTTTCCCTCCCTCCTTCATTAACATACTCATGAGTATGAATACATATTGAGTGTAGCAAAGTTAAATTATTTTGAATACAATTGGCATGACAAATCCCTGGCACATTTGGGATATTCTCTTTTCTTAAGCTCATGCAGACCTTGCTAATCATTCTGGTTGGGTGTGGACAAGATTCAGAATCTTTTCCAACCTGGAGCACAAACCAGGTGCCTTCATGAAAAGATGAAATTGATTTACTAGGTTTCCTATATAAAGTTTTGTATATTGCTCTTTTCTCCAACTAAATTTAAAATGTAAGTATTCAGTATTTTCATAAGATAATCTTAATGATCTGAAATAAACTGTCACAGTAATTTATTAGATCTTATTTAACCATTCACCTATTTTCAAAATGTCACTTCCCTTAGTTTTGTTCTATTTAAATAGTGCTACAGTGAATATTATGTATGTATAGATCCTAGAAGTAGCAGCACTGGATTAAAGAGTAAGATTTGTTTGAGTCAATGCCTCGCTAGGGTGTTCGCAGAAGATAACTGTTGTTTGCTTTAATCCCACTTTTCTGATGAACAAATGTCCAGGATGGGATCATTCTGGATTTTCTTGAGATTCCAAAAAGACTATCAAGTTTTCCCCAGTTTCTTTTGTACCCCCCCATAACCACCCCCACTCCGGAAATTCTTTTTTGGTTTTCTATACAAAATGACAAGGCTATTATTTCTCTTTGGTTGCCTTGCTCTTTGCTAAGCCCTTACCCTAGAAGCACTGTTCAAAACCTGGGAAATAGCTCAAATCCAGGAATGTAGAGCGAACTCTTAGGAGGATGTAGACAAGGAACTAAGTACTGTGGATAATCTGCACATAATTGCCATCTCTATAGCTCTTCACACTTTAGGGGCTTTGTCACCTCCGCAGGACAGGTGAACTCATTGGTCTCTGGCTGACTCAACTTCCGGTCCTTCTCTCTTTCTGGTCAAAACCTTTAAAATTGCAGACTTGGCAATCTTAGGCACATTCCCAAAACCCACCTCCTCTACAGAACAAGAGACAACTTTAGCACTGGCAATATTTCTGAAATTCCAGATTTTGGGGAACTGTGAGTCCAGCACTGTGGATGAAGACCAAGTATGCATGAGAAATATTTCCCTATAAATCCTGATAACATAAGTAGGTATTCTAGGAATGCCATGGAGCAAACAGGACAATGTAAGCAAAGGTTCCTAGGAAGTTTAACTCAAGTGCGCACCCCCATTGACCCACTGATGGTTCTCTTCAGGTCGCACGTGCAACAGGGACAAGCTTGGAAAACTGCACCAGATGTTCAGATCCATTTTAGACATCATCCCTTTCCAGAATGTTCTTTGTCTCCCTCCCCCAAGACTTCCTGTTATTTATTTACTTATTCTTGCTTTCCCATGCCAAATCAAAACTGTATGTGTTCAAGTCTCTCTCCTACTAGGTTCCTAGATCACCAAAAACTGGGGTCCAGTCTGGTTCCCTGCTGAGCCCCAGCATACAGTACTCTGTAGGGGCACAATCAATGCTTCTTGGATTGGATTGTTACTGTCTCCTCTCCAAAGCCAAGATGTAGCATCAGCAGTCTGGATTTTCTCCTCCCAGGAGTGCTGGTGTTTATAGGGCTTTTTGCTAATGCCACAGTGACATGTTCTTTGCACAGGGCCTGTTGGAAAATTAGATCAGGTGGCTTCCCCACTGTAACATATGACACTTTTCTAATTAGGGCAATGTTTAATTTACTGTCTCATGGCTTTTTGAATAAATATAAATTGTCATACTAAAGTGACAGGTGTAAAGCCCAGGATGGCTGTGTTAGAGAGGTTAATCTGCTGTTAATCAAATCAGTTCTGCTTGACTTTCTCCCAGGGAGTGAGAGATAATGGCCCTGTTTAACTGGAGATTAGCCAGCTTTGGACTGGAAATCCCTCAGGGCTCACCTGATCCTCTTTGTGTCTTGCACAGAATGAAGATATTCAAATGTGTCGATAATTAAAGTTGGGACCTTTTTTTTCCTTCAGGATCACATGAAGTGTGGGTATTTCCTTGGACCTTTTCATTTATTAAAACTTTTTTTCTTAATTAAATTAGTTCAGGAATATTCTGGAATATTACTGAAAGGTCCCCCAAAATTCTAAATTCCCACCAGACTAAGGGTGGCTTTCTCAACTCCCACTGTTGCTTATCATAGCAAAGTAGTCTCAAGTGCCATAGTGGGACATAATGGGGAAATTGGTCTTGTCCTTGCTGCGACCCTGGCCTGGGATGAGAAAGCTTCTATCCCAAAGCCAATGAAACTGTTGGCACAAAGAAGTTGGGAACTGGCACTAGCAAGCAGCTTGAATTTGGGATCGAGGAGACCAAGCAGGGATTCTCTTTAACCTCTGTCAGGACCACACCATAGTTGGGGCCTGTGAGGAGAACTGTCTTGCTTTATGACCTTTAAGATTTGCAGCTCAGGGGTCCTGAGGTTCTTACTGTCTTCAGAAAAATAGCAACATCATTATGGACTTCAGCTCTTGGAGGAGATGCCAGGATCAGTGGCTTTGTGGGCACAGGGCAAAACAAACTCATAGGAGAAGAAATACCCTGTTCTTCTACAATTATCTAAAACTTTATTATGCAGAGAGTGAAGAACCAACAAGGTGTGAGTAATGACTATTATTTTAAACTGTCCTCTAAAAGAAGGTGTATAATAGCAGGATTAAAATGTAAACTGATGAATCAGAGGGTTGGTTTCAAAACCTAGTTTAGGACACAAGTTATGTGATTTATTATTATTGCTATTATATGTAAAATCAGGTGGCAAAGTCACTAAATCATTATTGTCATTATTATCCCCACTATCACCATTACATCATCACCATCACAATTATCACTATCATCATCATTAGCCTCATCATCATTATCATCACCATCAGCATCATCATTAGTGTCTTCATTATCATCATTATCAAATCATCATCACCACAGTTACCATTATCATATCACCATCACAATCACCACTGCCACCATCATCATCCTCACCATCCTCACCATCATCACAAACCTCATTACTACCCTCACCACTATCATCACCCTCGTCATCATCTTCACCACCCACCATCATCACTATCCTCACCACCATCTTTACTATCTATCATCATCATCAACATCACCATCATCTTTGTCATCACCATCATCTTTGTTATCAATATCACCACCATGACCATCATCATCATCACCGTCATCATACTGGGAGAATGATGAGAACGGAAGAAAATTATATTTAAATGACATCACATTATCACCTCCACTGTACCAGTGAGGAAAGCATTGATCAGATTTCTAAGACTCGCCTGGGATGACACAGCTCATCCAGACGCAGGTCACAATTGGACCTGGTTCTTTCCTGTGCTAAACGCAGTGCTCTTTCCAAAATGGGGGTTGGCACAGAGCAGGAGCACATGAAACAGGTGACTGGACAACAGTGAATACTCTGGGACTGCACAGCCCATTAATTTCAGCTGTGACGTTAGAACTTGGGTGGTTGATTAAAAAAAAAAAAATGCCCTAATTACTTGAAATTTGAAATTTGTTTTTGTACTTCTCACCTACAGATGAATGATGTAATAAGAAGAGACTTTTCTCTCCTATGCCTCCAGACAACATCCCACTGTTAATCTCCCTGGTGACCCTGAATTGTCTCTGGATTTTAGAGCGGCAAGACAATGTATCCACTTATTTTCCTGTAACTCAACCGGCATGTAAAACAAATAACTAGGCTGACATGTCTGAAGTGCTGTGTCTTGGGCAAAACAAGAAGGCAAAACAGTCTTGCTCTCCTATTTATGGACTATAAACCCTTTACAGTGGCATTGATGAAGGGTTTATAGTCAGCACACAAGCTGGTTACACCATAAATTGTAATGTTATATGATAAACTGGGACTTTATAGCAGTAGTAGATATCAAAGAAAAAAATGAGTTGGAGTCTGAAAGGATCTATCATTGAGGATACTCGCTGCAAGTTTAAATATTCAAGCTTGTTTTTGTCTTCATTTCATTCAAGCATCAGATAATTCATGTTCTTCTGAGTAGAAATTTATAGATTTACCTACAGATCAACTGTTAAAAAAAAAAAAAAAAACAACCAGAGGCATCCTGAATGGCGGATGGCGTAGCCACGACCTGGATAAGAACTGGAAGAAGAGAAACGCTGAATTATTCATGCATTTAGGGCTTTCTATTTTTACCCTGGCAGATGACAGGTGAAGCTTCCCCCCAGTTTGGGGCCTGCTAATATGCCACTGTTGCAAGACATCTTGGTTACTATATCGAGAAATGGAAAATATTTACAAGGGAAATGTGTTGAACATAACTTAATTGCCTCTAGTTTGCATTAAAGCTAAAAGCAGTAAAATGTCAACAAATGTTAATTTCCCAGCCTCTCTAATAGGTACACACTCTTTCAGCTCCCAATTCTGTCCGTATTCATTATGGAGCTGAAATTGCTAATATTTACTTATTACTTATTTATATTTTCATTTGAAAGTAAAAATAAGCTCATTTGCCATAATAACAGCTTAATATTTCCAGTGCTAAGAAACTGTCTTTTTAAAGATTTCTATTAATGGCCTCTCAGAAGAAAAAATCAGAGAGTTTTTACTTTTTGCATATGGAATACAAGAAAGTAGCATTAACTTAGAAGACGACCATCATTCACGTTGGTGCTTACGTGTGTTCTGGAAAGTGAGGCGCTGAGAATCCAAAGAGGAGAGGAATGGCTAAGGGCTAAGGCCTGGCTGCAAAAAACGAGAGGTCCCACCCCAGGGTCTGGGGCTTCAGCCTCATCCCACATTTGTAAGCCCGAGATCATCTGGCGTGACCTGTCGAAACATTCCAAGGTGGAGAATTTGTTGCTCTGAGCTAGGAAGCTGAGTCCCTCCAGTGAAAGTACCTGCTCTTGGAAGACGTCACAGCCTGAATAACAGCCAGAGACAGCTTGCACCTGGGCTCCTGGGTGCCCCAGGGGTGCTGCTTGGACTCTCAGTGTTCTCAGCCTAGAAGCTGGAGATGTGCCCTTGACCTTGGGCCAGTTACCTGACTTGCCTTCCAGCAAGTAGCTTTGGCCTGTTCTCAGCCACAGGCCTCATAATGAGGACCAGTGTGACCGAAGAGCTCAGGTGGCCTGGGGCTGTGTTACTTCCTGGGGTAGGAGGTTTTCAACTTGAAATCCAGGAAATGTCCAACAAGCCAGATGGGCTGGTCACAATCCTGGTGACCCTGAAGTGACCAGAAATTTAATTAGCAGTTGGGCAAATCTAATGATCTCTCAGAGCAGAGAATGAGGGAGTGAGCAAAATATAGGAGAGCCATCTGTATTCAGGTGAGGGGGAAATAGCTAAGCAAGGGGCGTAGAGCAGAGAAGAAAAATCAATATCACCTTGTATGACAATTATGATTGATTGGAAATGGCTGCCTGGAGTTCTGTGTTGAGAAGTAGTCTCAGGCTATTTAACAAAAGAAACATGAATTATAACCTTCAGAGAGAAGGCAAATGATGGCAGTAAGTTCATTACTCAATATTCAGACCTTGGCAAGAAAAGGGGGCAGAGGGAGAGAAGTTACATAAGAAATACATGTGTTGACCAAGTAAAAACGTAAAAGTTAATTCAAAATTAATTCGTAAAAATGATGGTGAATCGACTATGAGCAATCACAGCAGTATGTGTGTGTGGGGGAGAACATATAAAAGCTTTGCTATAACTGTATGTTTCATGCAGAACTATATTTTAAGCTAATCACACTGTTGATACTGCTTTCTAACCTATTCCCAGTATTTGGCTTACCTTGCTCACAAGACTATTTTGAACATTAATTTAGAAGAAAAATAAAATCGGATGCACGTGGTTTGTTTATAACTCAGTGCGTGCTGCAGGCACGCATAGAACTGAATTGCCATGACAGTCATTATGTTAGGGTCTTCACCAGTTTGGAGAAGCTTGTCCCGCTCAAGGGAAAGGTGCTACTAATTGCTGTGTCTGGCTCTCTAGCCTTTGCTTAGAGCTCACACACTGGCTATTCCTTTCATACTGAGGAAGTGGAGAACTGGCTGGCTCGGGAGCTGGCCTGCACAAGCTGGCTGGCAAGGACTGGCCTGAGAGAGCCTGAGGCTGGGCGCTTGAGGGAGCAGAGGGCAGAGGACACGGAGGCAGCACACGGTGATCCCGAGAGGTGTGCAGAGGCACCCAGTAGCTAGTGGTGGCTTCACACCTCTAGGTGGCAAAATGGGGCAATGAGGCAAAGGGGTTCATGGAGAATTACCAGGACAGGAGAAAGACCATGTGAGCGACTGTCAAAGTAATCTCCCCCCCCCCCCGCCCCAAGGTAACAGACTCCGCTCTGGATGCCCTCCTGCTGTGCCGAGTCTCTCTTGCAATAAGCTGGGCGTTCTAATCTTCAGCGTGGTGTGTCGGTGAATATTCTGCCATCACTAGGACATAGGAACCCACTGATCGGCAACACCACCTGCCTAGTGTAGGTTCCAACATACAGGTGAGAACAGTTAAGACCTAGGATGTTCAACAACTTATGCACATTCACCCAGAAAACTGGTTATGGGGTGATCTGTGAATCCTGTCACGAAGGAGCAGTGGCTCATCTGTGAAGACGAAGATGGTCTGTAACTCAGGCAGGTCTTGACTCTGGTCTCACCTGCGGGGATGTCTTTCATCTGTCTCTTCTCTTTCAGTCGTCACTCAGGTGACTTGGCTGATGTGTCCTGCTGAGTTTCTTCTTTTTAAGCCAGTGGTTCTGAATGTGCGTTAGGATATCCTAGAGTGCTTTAAAAATGTACTGACTCCTGAGCATCCCCGCAGAAATACTAGTTCATTGGGCGGATAGTGCTTCAAACTGTGCAGGCACCGGATGATGCGAAGACGCACCTTGTTTGGGATGCATTGTTTTGCAGCCTGGCTATCACTCTGGGTCTTGTCATAGTTCAGCGTCCCTGGTACTGCCCACCTTTACAGCTGGAGTCTGAGTGGAACAAAGCCTTCTTCTTACTTGTGTGTGATTGAAGCTTAAGGAGCATGGTGCCCTTCAGGAAGGCTCTACCTTATGCGTTTTTACTGGCGATGTGGTTTATGGTCACAGCCTTCTATTTGAGGTTGAAACTCAATAATGCTGGAGGAAAAACAAAAGCTAAATCTTACCAGGTAGGTCTGAAGAAGCATCTAGAACGTTCCTCGAGGCAGCTGAAGGATTTCAGTATCTGGATGGAGTGTTCCAAAACAGCCCACAGGTTGAGTGAGTTGAAGTCTCTATCGATGGCTTCTTCAGGGCCCTCACTAGTATGTCTTTGCAATAGCGGCGACGGGATGTCCAGAGAAAGGAGAGGTTCCAGCTTCCCTATCCCACCCTAAGGAAGGGTGAAGATGGGCAGGGAGAAGAAGCTAGAAAGGCTGGAGAAACAGAAGGAAGGTGAGAGGAAGACAAGAGAAAAAGAACAGGAAGAGTCACATGGAGCGGTTTGGGACTTGCATCAGGGACTTGGGGGACACGAAGGAGACACTTGAAAGAAACAGAGATGTGGGCAAGAGACCCATGGGAGGCTGACTGTGGCAGCTGGTACTTGATTTGTGCTCTGGTTTTGCTCTTTTCTTTCCAGACTTGCCCGGCCCCTAACTCCCCTTGGCTCTGGTTCCCCACCATAAGTGCTTTGGACTGTGGTGAGCTTTTGGGCCTCAGTGGTCAGCCCTGTCTGGCTGGGCCCTCACCCACGAGGGGAGGGTCCCTTTGGGTTTCCTTGGAAATGACTCTAACTCGATTCTTTCTTCTCTCCAGTGTGTTGTCTCAAAGTTCATTTCTGTTGGAGCTCTCACGCTCTAAGCGTCTGTTTGTCTTGAGGCAGTAGATGGCAGAACCCAGTCAGAGCAGGCAGGTTTGGGGGTCCTGAGGTGCTCCTCATCCGGCCCAGCTGGCGGCATGGTCCCGGGCAAGTGGCTGACCTTCCAGGACGTCACGCTGTTCCTATGAGCATGAGATAGACGCACACTGGCCGAGAGAGCACGGGACTCAGCAGCTCCCAAGATGTCCAGATGCTCCCAAGGTGTGTGGCCTCAGGGAAACACATTTAGAACCTGTGGAAATCTTCATCCTTCTCCTGAAAACACAGAAAGCAGTGACAGATCCAGCTCAGCGCTAAATAAGGAGACGCGTGTAAACTGTGTCAGCGTGGGGACACCTGGCTCCTGGGAAATGCTTGATAACCGTGTGCCTCATACCAGCGACGTCTTCTTACTTCTTTCCCTTCATGTGCATGCCTTTGGTTTGGTCTTGATAGTGTTCATTTTGCTTGAGAAGAAAGAAATACAGACAAAATGGAGACCTTTATTGCCTTTGTCTTGTCTGCTTTTCCTGCTCATTTTCCCCAATTGCAAAGTTTTATTTTCTTTGTTTCCTCCTTTCCTCTGCTGCACCTACAGAACACCACCCTCATTTCATTGGGATAGCACGTCATTACTGTGTTCTAAATGACCATCTCCCCCAGTTTCTGGCATCGGGAATGATGAGGGATTTGGCTAGGGGAATGATCTTGGTGTGATGCCAGGAATTTAATCACCAGGAAGAAAACGACTGTGATCAGGGTCCCCAGGAAAGCAGGTGAAATGGCACGATTCCACCTGGTAACGAAAACCGAGATGGGCACGGGGCCAGAGTGTGCAAGGCAGGTTGAAAGGTGGGCGCGGGCAGGAGACCCTCCCGGCCCAGGGGGCACTTTGCGGCAGCAAGACGTGGCTCCAGGCAGCTGCAGAATCTGCTCCCACCCCTTAGCCTGCAATCCTCCTGCATGGCTACAACATTAATATATATACTTTGTTGTAGCTTTGCAGCTACAACATTAATATATATATGCATATAATATGTATATATTAAGTAAATATAATATAGATATAGATTCCCGAAGAATAAATGACCAAGCTGTTTCTCTTTCCTTCCTCCCCCCACCCAAAGTTGGAGAATCTCTCTGCAGCACTCTCCCCTGCACAGAATTACCCAATTATCTTCTGAATTATAAAAGGGAAATCTTCCCCACCAACTGTTCATGGCAGGGTTAGGATGTGCAGTGTTGCAAAACTGTAGCAAAAAAAATGTAAACAAAAGAATCCCACAGAACAGAGGGCAAGCTGTCCGATATGCCAATCCCAGCGGCTTCAATCAAAGGCAGAATTGCTTCCCCCATAAATGAAGCCAGTGCAACTAATAAACTCAGGCGCTAATTGTTGGCTGCAGATGTATTAACTGAAGCAAACGCTATGCCGGCAACCATTAATTATCTAATGAGGCCAGCAGTGTTCTGATGAGGTGGGGGCTGATTAAATATTAAAGAGTGGCATATGGAAAGTGCCAGGAACAAAAGATTTCCATCTGAAAAAAAAAAAAAAAAACTAGAATGAAGAAGAAAAAAAAAATAGGACTTCTTTCTTTCTTTCTTTTCAAGACAAGAGCCATCTCTGTGTCTGAGAAAGGTAATTAAAGACCCACTGCTAGCAAGTCTCAAAGTGAGTTGGGTGAAATGTGACTTCTGAAGCTTTAGCGCAGATGAAAAGGTTTCACGTTAAAACGGGGTGACAAAAACATTCCGATGTAAAAGCAGTTGCCTCTTTGTTTAACCCTTGGAGCTAGGGTGAATGCGTGCTATTGAGTCATTTCGTGGGCTTCTCATCCCGTGGAAATGAACTTTCGCACTGAATCAACCTCAAGGCCGGAGGATGGGGAGGGTCTCGGCCTTGCTGGTTCATATGAAGTTTCACTGTTAGGGTTTGCATAATACGCCACAGAGGAGTTCCTCTTCAAGGGGTGCTGGGAACTGTGCCCAGCACCTTGCTCAATGCTTGGCATGTGATCTCATTTCATGCACAGTCACTGCAAGACTGGTAGTCACTCACCCTGTCTTACGGCCAGATGTCTGACAGCTAAATGGTAAGGGGCTGGCTCAAAGTTGTGCAGCCAGTAAGGTTACAGGGTCGCCCAGAGTGGACTGGGACGCCTGTCTGTGGGGCCTCACCTGCGCGCTCACAACTCAGTTACACGACAGGTACACACAAAAGGGTCAATAACGGCTTTATTTTAAAAGGGGAAAGGAACAGGAAACAACCCAGGGAAAGAGAGCGGGACACAAAGTAAGTGGAATACCTTACGGCTAGGCTGACTGAACACACCGGAGTCACGCAGTTCGCGGTCCCGAGAGCTGCTTCCCGAGCAAGAGAGCGAGAGGCAGAGCCAGCAAGAGAGAGAGATCCAGAGCACCATATTTATCCCTCACATGTCCCAGCATCCATTCCTGCTAGCTCCGCCCTGGGGTCCTGCAGTCCTCTCCCTGGTACTGCTGGGAGTTGTAGTTTTCAATCACTGGAGTAGTGTGTAGGGTCCAGAAAGCTGGAGCAGGAGGTGGAGTCCATAAGACTTGGCAGGGTTCCTTTAGGACATCCTTCCCCTCAACAGTAAGAGCACATGGAGTTGGAATCGGGGGTGTCAATTCCGCCGTCCAAGCTGGTAAACCAGATGACCCCCAGGTAAGGGCAGTTTGGTGGCCAAGTGACATCGGAGGCTTTTCTTGTGTGGCTCCTGCTCCCATTGGAAAATAGGGACAAAGTTGAAGGCGATTTCTGATGGTCCCTCCAGAAGGTGGCGTTTGGGTCTCAGCGTGACTGGCATGCAAACGCCTTCATGTCGTCTAGGGAGCTGTCTCCAGGGGAGTGGGGTGACCGGGTGTCTCTTGACTCAGGGGCATTTCCTGGTGCAGACAGGAGAAATCTGCACTCAAGCCAGCGTCAGGGTCAGGCACCAGCCACACAGGCCACACGGGAGGCACAGTTGTTCCAAGCAGAAGCGGATAGTTGCTCCAAGCAGAAGTGGATATTGGGATCGAGAACCTCATTGCTTGCTTGTCACCGGTGAACCCAAACCCAGGCAGAAAAATAAGTTCCAGTTCCTTGTCAAAATTTTCCACCCGGCTGTTCCTCCTCCCTCCCTAGGGGTATCAAAACCCCCGTACCCTCCTTCAGTGCGTCTCTGGCACCCCTCAGTTCAGAGCCTTGCAGGGCAACTGGCGCTTAATAAAACCGCTCTTCTCTGAGACCGGGTACGTGTTCTTGGCCACCTTTCAGCCACGACCCTCCTGGGTAAAACAGGGTGGTTGGCCACCCTAGCGGGTCTAGGTAGAAGTTTACCGAGGACCTCTTTAATTTAAAATCAAGTTTCACGTGCATGTGTTTGTACTGGATTTAAATCCACGCTGTGTTCAAGAGGAATAGAAATGAGCTGTAGCAGGCACGTAGGGGAAAGAGCCTCAGAGGGGTTGGGCCGAGGGCCTCACTGTGGGTGCTTGGCCATTTCCTCCTCTAGGTCCCCATCCCTTCATGAGAAATCTAAGAGACCGATGCCTGCTTTTTCCGGCGTCTTTAAACCCACCAATCAGGAGTGGGGACCAGACGAGCACTCAAATCAGTCATCAGTAACAGGCACTGACTTTCATAGTTGGTCGAGAACTTGGTCTCCATGTCTCATAGGATTTGCACACAACCCTGAGATACAGGAGACTTTTGAGTGTTCTGTTGAGAAAAGTAACACTCATTAAAGTGGAGTTGTAGAAAAGTTATTAAAGTGACCTGCATTAAAAATAAATCAAGGTTATAAGATAAAACCGTAGACATTGCTCTCCTGCCCCATTCTGGCTATTAAGCACTGAATACTTCGTGCATTTTAATGACAGTAAGACATAAAAAAAAAAAAAAAAACTAAAATATGACTTATGGCTTCTTTGTAAGTCAAGGGCCCTTCTTTGGAGTAAAGGACCCTTCTTTTCTTCAGATCAGTCCCTTCTCTTGCCCAATCTGCAGCCCAATATCCTCTGATGAGTATCCTGGGCGTCCTGCTTCAGGGAGCGGTTACAGGGAAAAGGAAAAAGACTTTACACAAATTACAGAATCAAGCAACAAGACAGAAGCAGCATACATTTCAGATCTAAAGAGCAATATGGAAAAATCTCAAAGCATCCTGGTGAGCGAAGGTCACTATCTTATATTAGCTTTGAAACAGACAAAGTTTATTTTGGTGGAGAAAAATGCAAATGGTGATTGTTGAGCTAGAGGTAAAAAAAAGTTGACATCATTTCCTCTGGGGGAAGTTTGTGGGAGTAAGGACTGACTAGGAAGAGGCTTTGGGAAGGTTTTCCGGTGATGAACTTGAATCACACACAAGTTTGCAATGGTCAAAATCCATAACAACGTAAAAATAGTGTTAATTTAATTAAATATTTTAAAGCTGGCAAGTCTTCAAAGTCTTTAAAATTTGTACATTTTACTTTATATACTTTTACCTAGCCTTAAAAAATAGAATCAAAATATATTTTAGTGGAGAAAATGCAGATGTTTATGCTGATGTTTAGGTTTGAAGATAACCCATGTGCTACAATTTATTTGCGAAAGTTTCCAAATAGAAAGATGGGTTGATAAGTGAGTAAGGTGATGAATGGATGAGTAGATGGATAGGTCAGTGGTAGGCAGGGATTTTCAAAGAGACGGAGATAAACTAATGATAAAACAATCCAACCAAACGTTAATTCTGAAATCTAGGTGGTGAGCCCAGAGCTAGTCACTGTACTATTGTTTCAAGTTTCCAGTTGTTTATAAATTTTCATTATAAAATGTTGGTCAAAAACACACAGCTCATAATCTTGAAAAGGTTCTATATTTAGGAACTATCGCAGGTTATTTATCCCTCACATCTTCCTCTTGGGGGTATTTAAGCTCAGACATATAGTAAAACCTTCAAGTGTTAGAGTTAAAACAGCCTAAGTAAACTTAATTTAGCTTAATGGTATCTGAGTGTATCTGTTGCCCAGACCCTTGTTTTAGCATCTGCATTTTGTCTGCACAGGTGGTCAACCTTCGGTCCCTCACCATGCTTGGGGGCAAACCGCATGTCAAGGGGCTGCAACCACTGTGAGGCCGGGCCCTGTAAGCACATGTGTCCTTTAGAAGGTGTCAGATCATGTTAGGGGATGGCCGTCATTGGAAGTGGGGTCCTTTCCAACAGGACAAAGGACGTCATATATTTGAGCCAGAGCTTGATCACCTGTTGAGTTATGTAACATGGCCCCTTCCTTGCAGGCATTTGATGCGGAGTAAAGGAGCTACTTCTGGAGCTTTACAGAGTTGGCACCTCTGTAAGGAAGTAACACCCATCATGACTGTTGAAAACTTCTGAACACAAAGATGAATCCAAAGCAAGGCATACTATAGAGGAAAATTTAAACAGCAGATATTCAGAGAAAAATTCTAAATCCCCAAAGACAGTTGCAAGTAATGATATGAAGACAGAAACCAAACTTATCACCCATTTTAATGACAGCAAGAAAATGGAACAAAATCTTCAAAATTCTAGGAGAAAGTTAGAAACGATCCCAACTCCACCACAGTAGAATGAATAAATTAACAGTGGCCCGTCCATGCAAAGGAGTAATACCCAGTAAGGATAAAAAATGGCCATCAACTCTCTGCAGCCATGTGAATGGAAGAAGCCAGACACAGAAGAGGGTGACTTATTGTTTGATTGTGCACAAATTTTAAGGTTTGAAGTCAAAATATTGGCTGTTATCACCTGGTGTGTGAGAGGGTGCTTAGTGACAGAGAATGCAGGTGCTTTTGAGTCCTGGGACATTCTGGTTCTGAGCTGAACTTCATAGCCATAACAGTTGTATTAACCTAGCTAGCTGCTTATAAAATTCCAGTACACACTAAAGAGGCTTGGACACAGATCCCAAAGTCTCCAAGAGATGAATTTTGGAATTCTTAAAGGATAAAAAGACTCTGGTCAGGGAAAAAATAATGACAGAAATAAAAGAAGAAAACTGAGCTTAAAACAAAATAACAACAACAACAACAACAACAACAAAAACATGAATTGTCAGCTTAAAAGAAATAAAAAAACACAAAAATTTAGACTTCTAGTTAATCCTAGTGAAATATCCAAATCTCAAAGATAAAAATATGCTTTACACACTTAATGATTAAAGAAACTGACCACAAACACAGGGCAGAGAAACAGACAGGTTTCTGATGTCTCGTCTTCCACAGTCAATAGCCCAGGAGGGAAAAAAGACGATTAAAGTATTCTACCTTTCACCAAAATAAAACTTTTGTTCAAGAGGAGAGGAAACCCTATTCAAAGAGGGTGATTGAGGAAATACACGAGCCAGAAGCAAATGAGACAAGGCCCAATATCTGCAGACAGGGCAAGAGGAATAGCTAACCCACAGCGGGCAAGGGACCTCGTCCTATCATAACCACACCCCATGGGCTGATGATCAGCAACCAGGAGTTCTGGTTTGTGTTATATAAAAGTTCCCAAAACACAAACTGGTACAATGTAAAACACTGAACAATACTCTGGAAGGGGTTATGCTAAGCAACACGAGCCCAGAGAAAGATCAACTGCAATGGTGACACTGGTATGTGGGATATAGAGAGAAACAAAGGGTCAAAGACAAACATGAAAACGCCTTTGAGAGCTGACCACAGGTCTGGAACACCCAGAGTGGGAGGGAGAGAGGGCAGAGGATAGGGAGGAGAGCACAGGGCAGAGGCCACAGGGGCCTTGGTGGCCAGAAAAGCCATGGTGACCCCACTTGAGGGGAGAAGTCCTCAGTCAAAAAGTGAACAAGGAGCATCCCTGGTGGCACAGGGGTCAGTCTCAGCACTACAAAGCTGTCCACAGCCACTGCAGCACAAGTTCGATCCCCGGACAGGGAGTGACCCACATGGCACAGCAGACTTCTCCTGTCTCCCCGCTGCTCCCCTCAGCAGTGTATTTCAGTAGATCTGCCTATTCTGCTCCCCATTCTGTGTCTGGTGAATCCTTTCACCCCCTGCACTTCTGCTCTGCACCCCAACTATTGTACACATAACTAAATAAATCTTTAAAAAAATGAACAAGATTGTAAAACAATGATCCTTCGTTGCATTGACAAAAATTAACGACGTTCTGGAATGGAATTTCTAAATGATGTGGGTGAGATTTTTAAGATTTGTTTATTTATGCATCCTGAACTGAGGTACAGGCGATGAGAGGACTCACCAGAGACACTGGGGAGCAGAACAGGCAGATCGATGAAGCACACTGCTGAGGGGAGCAGCAGCGGGTCAGGAGAGGTCTGCTGCGCCCTGTGGGTCACCTCTGGGGCGGGGATCGAACTCGCACTGAGCGGCTCTGGCCAGCTTGCGGTGCTGCGTCCTAACCCGCTGCGCCACCACGGAGGGCCGCCATTCCACTTTCTAAGGGGCTACTTGGGTGGATGGTGACTGCGCTGGTTGTGGTCCCCACCTCTGCACGTGCCGAGGTTGGCGCGAGCGCCGGTGGGCAGGGGGCTGCCAAGCACACTGGTGGGGATCCCGGTTCTCGCTGGAGAAGGAGGCGAAACAGACAGAGGCAGCGGGGCTCTTGTGTTCACGCTCGGAGGGCCCACCTGCGAACACAAATTGCGTTTTCAGAGAGGCAAGTTGCAGACACACCCCCTGGGCAGACAGAGCAAAGCTGCTGAGAAGTAAAACCCAACAGCCCGCAGCTGAGCAGCCCCGGTGTGAGCAAGGTGTGGGGAGCTTTCGCTGCCCAGAGAGGGAAGTGTCACACTCCGGAAAGGATGTCACCCTCAAAACTGATTTGCCGTAAGTGTAAGAGTGATCCTTCCTCCCCCCATTTTCTTTTTTGATAATCCCCCTCTTTATTATAATCTTCTTAATATCCATCCGTTACCCTTTAGGCAGAGAGGCTTCTTAAATTCAAATATCAGGCTATTTTTATCATAGAAGAATATGTAAAGCAATAGAAGACAGTTTAATGGGTTTTGGAGCCCGTGGCCCCTTCAGCATCATTTCCATAATGAAATCCAGTTCCAGACGGCCATGTTGCCACAGTTGACTGTTCACAAAAATGAAGGTGAGCATCTCCCTGGTGTGAGAGACCCAGCAAGGCAGGATGCGGCTGCCCACCTGGGCGGGGCACCTGGCATTCCGCCACTTGTAACAGGCACTTGTTAGTTCCCTCCTGGTGATGCGCCCCTGGCAGGGCCCCTCCTGGGGGTGTGGGGGGAGGCCCCCTCCTGCTTGACTCTGGAGGACTACACTGCGCTGCTTGCTTCTGAGAAACCAGAACCAGCGCAGTGGCGCTGGGGACCCGTGTGGTCGGGATTCTGTGCGAGGGGGCGGAAAGGCCGTCTCTGAGGAACAAGGGTTCTGGAGGGCAGCTCTTCCCCCGGAAAATGCCACCATGAGACCTTGGGGGTTAAGATTTCATGAAGCAGGGCCCTCCTTGGTGCAGTGTGTTAAAGCACAGCACTATGAAGCTATTGTAGCCACTGCAGCACGAGTTCAATCCCCCCCCCCCCGGGGAGTGACCCCCAGGGCACAGCAGACTTCTCCTGTCTCCCCACTGCTCTCCTCAGCAGTGTACTTTGACAGTCAGCCTGTCCTACTCCCAACTCTGTCTGTGGGGAATCCTCTCACCATCCCTGTATCTCTGGCACGTATCCCCATTTTGTATATAAATACGGAAATTTATATATAAATATATAAATCTTTTAAGAAAAAAAGATTTCATGGGGGGGCCCTCCCTGGTGGCGCAGCGGGTTAAAGCACAGCACTGACAAGCTAAAGCCACTTCCTCATGAGTTCAATCCCCGCCTGCCCCGGAGGTGACCACATGGCGTGGCAGACCTCTCCTGACCCGCCCGCTGCTCCCCTCAGCAGTGTACTTCATCCATCTGCCTGTTCTGCTCCCCACTCTGTCTCTGGTGAAGCCTCTCGCCGCCCCTGAGCCTCTGGCCTCCAGTTCTGTATGTACAAATAAATAAAATCTTTAAAAGAATTAAATTAAAAAAAAAAAGATTTCATGGGATAGCTGTTGGGAGTGACCAAGTGCAGAGATTTACTGAGGGACTGGATAAGGGCAGTAATAAATTAGGCCTTGCATCCAGGGGTGATAAGGCGGTAATAAACTGGGCCTTGCATCCAATTAACTGGGCCTTGCTTGCATCCGGGATGGGACTAGAAGAAGGTGATAATGAACTGGGCCTCACATCAAGGGACACAGCGGTGAGTCACCCCTTCGGAATCTGAGTTTAGAATCTATGTAAGAGACCCGCCCCCCCTATAGGGCTGGCAGTAGCTGCGGACCCCGCCCGAGGGGCTCCATCTCAGCTGCTGTCCGGGAGCAATAAACTCTGCTTGCTCCGCCTTCCTGCCTCCCGCCTTCCTTTCTTGCGCCCGTCACAGAAGTTGGGACAAAACAGCAGCATTGGGGAGGGCACAGCAAAGGGGCAAGGAGTGCGTTTTGGTTGCCTTGTTCTGTATGTGATACATAAGCTTTTGGTGTGGAAGGGGTGTGTCGATTGAAATGAACAAGCCTTGACAGAAAGCATCAAGTGACACAGGAAAGCCCAGGGTGTGTGTCCAGATGGGTAACCAGATTCCTCCTGCCTTTGAAACCTGTCTTCTCCACGTTGTACACAAGAGGACGCGGTTTGGAAGAGGGTACGAACTTGAAGTTGGGTGCACATGTGTTTGGCTCTTGGGAGTTTGCAGAGTGTTTTGCACAGCGTTGGAAAGCGTGTTGAGCCCCCTAAGCTTAGGGGGCGGCAGTCTGTCCCCCAGTGTCTGTCTGCCCTAAGGTTCCTGGTGGTGCCCCTCTGGCCCTCCAATGAAGGAGAAATTTTGTCCTGCTCCAGAATGACCTGACCTGACAGGGAAGTTCAGCTCTGGCAGAGTTACTGTTCTTCTAGAGAATGAAGAATAATCAAACCACACTGACTTAGCCTTTCTCCTGTCACGGCAAGAGCCCTGGGCGGCAACCTCACTAGGCTTCCCACCACGTCTATGGTCATTTCTACTACACCCCCCTTGTGAAGACAGCAAAGCTGAGGTTCAGAAGAGCTGATTGACACCAAGGGTCCTGGGCACCCAACGCTGGCGTCTGAACGAGGGGCTTCACGACTTGCCTGCAAATTCCAGCCCTTTTAAAGATCAACACTTACTGCTTTTTAGTGATGAGCCTGGGGTGACCCCTTGTTTTGGTGGGGGGACTGAAATCCAATGCGAGAGAGGGTGCTCTTGCCAAAGGGCAGACGGACTTATTGGCAGATGAGAGTGAAGCTTGGCTCCCTTGGTGAGAATTATCTCGGTACATGGAGAAGCACACGGCTCGGGTCAACTACTCGCCAGGCCCTGAGCTCTGCTAACTGCACCAGTGAAACTGGCTGCATTTCGCTCCCAGCCTGCGGTGTTGTTGAGCCTCTGGGTCTCTTGGGTCTCAACCAAGAATGCACAGGGCGCAACAGGGTGGTTTACACTGGCCTCTTGGCTCTCACCAGGGCACCTCTGTTCTGATTAGTTCAGGCTCTGGGTGGGGTGAGGCGAGCAGCTGGCCAGAGGGCAGGCCGGGGGGCAGCAGAAATGTCCCGCCCTCATCAAGGGCTGCTGCCACTCAGCCAGGGGCTGCAGGGAGTGCGGTGAGTGGATGGTCATTGTCAGCAGTGATGGTTTTACTTTATTCAAATATATTTTTTAAAGATTTATTTATTTATTCATACAGAACTGGGGTACAGGCCAGAGATGCGGAGGGTGAGAGGATTCACCAGAGACAGAGTGGGGAGCAGAACAGGCAGATGGACGAAGTACACTGCTGAGGGGAGCAGCGGGCGGTCAGGAGAGGTCTGCTGCGCCCTGTGGTCACCTCTGGGTAGGCGGGGATCGAACTCACGCTGAAGTGGCTTTAGTTTCTCAGTGCTGTGCTTTAACCAACTGCACCACCAGGGAGGGCCTCAAATATTTTTAGTTGTGAAAAAATACACAAAACACGACACACCTTGACCCTGTTGGTGTGTTCTACTCTGTGGGAGGAAGTGCATTTATATTGTGAAAACACCAGTCATCCATTTCCAGAACTCTCTGCCTCAGGCAGAACGGAAGCTCTGTTCCCATCAAGGGCTAACTCCCCTTTCTCCCTCCTCCAAGTCCCTGGTAGCCTTTGTGCTTTCTGTCTGTGAATTCCACTCACCTTGAGGAACACTAGCAGCATCATGGTGTTTGTTTTTCTGGGACTGGTTCATTTCACTCAGCACCACATCCTCAGAAGTCTTCCACATTCCAGCCCGTGACAGGGTTTCCTTCCTCTCTAAGCTGAGTAATGCCTGTTTACCCGTTCCTTTGCCAGTTCAGAAGGTGGGCTGCTTTTACCTTTGGCTGTGGTGAGCGTGATGCTGTGAACATGGACATACAAGCATCTCCTGTGACCTAGCTTTACATCCCCTTGGTTGTGTCCCCAGGAATGGAGCGTGTGGGATTCTATCTTCAAATTTTGGAGGAATCAGCAAGCTGCTTTCCAGCTTTAATCATGTGCCACAAGGAGGCAGGGGTGTACGTGTCATAAGCCTCCAGGTAAGGGCACACTGCAGAGGCCAGTGAATAAAAACAGGTTATGGCACCATACGAGGGTGAGTGGAAAGCACTGAGCTGGGGAGAGCTGCAAAGCTTGTCCTCAGTTCTTCTTAGGGACCGAGGGGGGGTTTGTAAGAAGGGGTGCAGTTGAAGTGAATCTTGGGTGTGTGTTCACTACAGACAGAGGCTTTTTATGCCAGAGAAGAGATGCCTCGGGATGGTGACTGTCGCCTTCAAGTCTCTCAAGAGTTATCATGTAGCGAATGTCTTCTGCATGACCCAGAGGGAAGGGAGACAGACTTTAGATCAATAGGAGAATGAGAGTGCCAGAAATGAGAGCCGTCCAGCCTGGCAGAGGCTGTCAGAGGTGGAGAGCTCCCATCACATCCCCAGTGACAGGCTGTCAGCGGGCGGCGGGGAAGATCCATTCAGCAGTTAGGGGGAATTGATGAGTTCTAAGACCTCTTCCAACTTGTGGATTCAGTTTTTCTAAAGCCGGTTCTGTTACGCATCTCTGAAGATTCAAATTTAGTCTCATAGTGTTTTCGTTAAATCTGTTGTTAGATTAGCTCCTTTATATTAAATAACATTATCGAATATAATTACCTAGCTATTTACCAACCTGCCTACTTACCTGCCTACTTACAAATCAGGATGGCTTTTCTCTGTGGCCTATAATTAATAGCTGTGGTCATTTATTAAGCCACCTCTTTTTTGTGCCCAGCACTGTTCTAAAAGTTCTATAAATCTTCATTTGATCTTCATGTGAATCTTACGCATTGCTTGCTATAATCAGACCCTCTTATGGACACAAAAGATGCATCAGAGAAGCTAATCTTTGTCCAAGTTCACAGAAGTGCATTGACAGTGCATTTGGACCCCACAGGGTAGACTCTGCCAAACCCGACAAAGTCTCTCTTGACAGAGCTGTCTTCATAATGATGACATCAACTGGCTCTACTCTTCTATGATGTATAAATTATAGCATCCTATTGGAACCCCTGAAAAATTGGGAACTTCCACAGCCTTTATGTGAAGCCAGGAACTCAGACAAGCCTGCCTCCTAAAATGATAAGCTGATTTTATCCTTCACCCCACTGTCCTGTCAGGTATACCAGCATCTTGAGGTTAGGAAGGAAGGCCTGCTTCCCATGATCTCACAAGACCAGTCAGGAAAGGAGAAATGGCGTACAACACAATAACTTTGGACAGATGCTTCATTCTAACTCACCCTACCACTCTCCCTACCTTCCCTGCCAAGAGAAATGTTCTTGGAAAGTTTTGTGCATAGATGAATCGTCATTTAACTGCCTTCTCTCCTCCTAATGCATCACACACAAGGCATTGCAGAGGGCTTGGTCATAAAATGGAATTGTTTTATTTTTAATGTTTATTGCTGGAGAGGACCAAGTTGAAAATCAAACACTCGGGTCTCCTGACTTTAATCAGGAGGAAACTTGCTAATAGATTTTTTTTTAACTTTAAATTTAACAACTTAACAACTTGGCAATTTAATTAACTTTTTAAACACAACATAAACCAGCCCGTGGGACTCTGCTGCCGTGCTTAATTGTGGCAAATAGCCTAAGAAGTGGCAAGAAAAACAGATGAGACACCTTTATGGTGGAGGAGGCACCATCTGCAGTTAGCAACAAGGACATTTTGTCACAATCCATCCCCGGAAGTGTAACTCAAGACTTTCAAAGGACTCTCAGTTGACTTTTCCTGAAGAATGGAACAATGGCACCCAACGGGGAAACAACGCTAGATTCTGTAGTTGCAAAATTTGTTCCTGGTGAGTTCTAGGGAGGACCTGCCTATTCTTCTGATTAATTCATTAATGACTTTAACAAAATATGTCAAGTAATGCATCTTGAGATAATTTTAAGGAGGAACCTCCTTATCGTGCCTCTGAAGTACTTCAAGTCAGCAGACACTTGCATCTAAGAACTTGAATCCAGTAAGCACAACACAACCATCCCCTTCACTCATGTTATGTGCCAGGAGATTCACACGTCACTATTATGCTGCCTTTGATCAGATTTATTACCGGCCCATCATCTAGAAGGAAAGAACACAGTGTGGGGTTATAGAAAGTGCTTGAGGTCCAGAGCTAAGCTACCTGGCTGGGCTTCAAACCTAACCAAGGGTCACTCACGCAAAGTCACAAAAGCAGTGTTTGCCAAATTTGAGTTGCTTCCTGCCAGGGTTGCTTACTTTTTCTGCTATATCCATGGGCCACCCAAACTAGAATTTAACTTTTTAATGAAATGTGGCCCCACTATTAGCAGCAAGTTATTTCAGATCGAGGGCTTCATTTCATCAACGTCACAAGGCTACTTTGTAGCTGATCCAGATTAAAGTGGCTGCACTCAGGACTCACTTCTTCACTGCTTTCCACTTTCCAACTCAAAGAGGAGCAGAAATTTTAGGACAAGAATTATTACTCTAAAACCTTATGCGTTATTATTTTGATGATCTTTCATGTCTACTTTTTGCTCCCCCACCCCAGATATATTCTAGGAAAAGCAAAATAAAATCAAAGGGCTTACTGGGGGAACCAGCAAACTCAGAGTCTTAATCACCAGGGATATAAAATAAGGAGTAGAGAAGCTTAAACAAAATTCTGCAGGATTCTGCAGATAAAATGCCGTTTTGTCTGACTTCAGAAGCCATGGCCTCTGGCTCTGTGATGACACGTCTTGTTATAATCTCACCATCTCACTTGTCACTGCTCCACCTCAACTCCCTCCCATTGCAGAAGGCCGGCTCAACACGCCACGCTGGATTAGACTTCTCTGATTGCCATCTCCCTGGGCAACATCGATCAATTTTATTAAACATATACATTGGCGCACTTGGCATACATTGCTGGAGAATCATATATATTTTTTTAAGATTTATTTATTTATTCATACAGAACTGGGGTACAGGCCAGAGATGTGGGGCAGTGAGAGGCTTTACAGAGACAGAGCAGGGAGTAGAACAGGCAGATCGATGAAGTACACTGCTGGGGAGGAGCAGCAGGTGGTCAGGAGAGGTCTGCTGCGCCATGTGGGTCACCTCCGGGGCTGGCAGGGCTCGAACTCGTGTGATCGTGGCTTCAGCCTCCCAGTCCTGTGGGAGGACTGCTGTGCCACCAGAAAGGGCCCTGGAGAATCATCTTATTGGTGACGGCTTGTCTCTACTTTATAGCAAAACTTGTGCCGGGTCAAGACTGTCTTATGTTTTCAAGCAGAAATAACTGGGGTCTGCCATGGATTCTTGTTTCTGTTCGCTTTTCTTGTAATAACAAGGTACTTAAATTTTCAGGTTTGCCCAGAAGTCATTTGGAAAGTCAGCGGTTAGTGATCTTGGCTGGAAACGGCAGTGTGAGTGGTATGAGGTCAGCATCCGGCCCAGATATCTCCCCTTTCCTTGGCTGAGGTGTTCGGTTTCCAAGTAAATTCATTATGTGTTTATTGTTAGTAAGTTTTCCATGTCTTAAACAATTAAACTTGAGGCATTTATACCCAAAATGACGCTTTAATTTCCAAAGTGGAAACTGATGACCCAGAAGAGAAATCGACTTGCCCACGCTGACCTGCAGTGGGTTGTAACCAAAGACCAGGACCCAGACTGAGTTTTTCCCAGCTCCAGTCCTCACATTTCCAAGGCACCCTAACTGCTATGGGGTCTCCTTCCAAACAGGAAGGAAACAGACACTGTCTTCTCGTGGCCTATTTTTCTTTGACAGTGAGTCAATTCCGTGGGCAAAATGGGAGGTTGTTCTGGAGAGTCTCCGAGCTCCCACACAGCTCTTATATTCGTGATTCTCTCTCTCTCTGAAGTTTTCTTTTATTCCCCAGGGGTAGGGCTGTAGTGCAATGTGCTACAGTGTGAGGAAAAACTTTCAAAGTCTTAGTGGATCCTAAATAGACTCGTTTAATCTACACAGGGATTTGAATCCTCACATAAGACATTTTGCTTAATTAAGCCACATTCAAACATGAAAAAGTCATGTTCATACAAACTCAAGGATCAGATTTACAACTGCTGAATACCGCAATGGCTGGATTAGTCTCAATTAGCCACATCCTGATTCTTGCTGAGAAAAGGTCACCAGAGTTTTCAGTCCTGTAGTTACTTAAAATTCAAGGCAACTAGCTCAACCATGGTCAAATGTTGAAGAGACTTGGTGTATCACGAAGCCTTTGTGGAGGAAGTAGGATTCAGTCAGTCATTTAGCGCACAGGTATTAAGGGCAACATGCCACCTCGGAGGATGAACATGACGGACATAACCATCATGCAGGAAGACCAACTGATCCCTACCTCTTGGATGCTGGAGTTGAATGAGGTTTCAGTAGACAGCATGTCAAGAGGAGGGAAGAAGTGTGATAATCTGGAAACCTTAAAGAAGGTTTAGAAATGGTTCCAGGTAAGGAAGCCTCACACAGTAGCAGAAATAGGACACAGCCCCTTGCCTGTCCCTTAAGGTCATTTATCACTCTATTATTTTCATAAGAGAAGTACATGTTCATTAAAAAGTGCTCAGTAAAGTTTACCAGAAGACCAGAGCGATTCACCCATATGTTACCATACTAAAGAACCATCACTAAGATTAAGTGACTGTCACACTACATATTGTTTTGTGCCTAAGAACATATTCAAAAAGATAAATATTTTAACCTAACATGCAATTTTTTTTATTCATAGTATCACATTTCATAGTACTTAGAGTTAAAAATAGACAAGTAAGCTATAGTGAATTTGAGGGCATAGTTGAGATTCAAATAAATGTTTTCCCTTGCAGATGATGTAATTTCCTAAAAGGTTCTTCTAATGCAAAGAAAACATGTTGCAAAGCAGTAAGAAATTGGATTCATTACTGTGTTTTGAGCTACTTTAACTTTTCAGATGATGTCATTTGATTTTCTGCTATAATGATGAAGTTCTTAACACAAATTTCTTCCAACTTAATCTCGCCACAACTTCAACATTTTTGTGATATTACCATTAATTTGGGCATTAAGGATGATGACGTTTTGCTCCGTAATCATGATTTCCATAATCACCAACTCTTAGAACTATAGTGAAATAAAGACAATGTTCAACTCTTTTGACCAGTTTCTTTATTCTGACCAGTTTCTTTATTCCTGAATTCTTTGACTTCTCCCATAAGTGTTATCAAACACTTAAATGTGAGTGAATCATCTGGGGGAGCTTGCTAAAGTACAGATTGTGATTCAGGGGCTTTACAGAGAGGGGTGCAATACTCAACCTTTGTTTCTAGGTAATGTTGATGAACCCCAATTTTTATGGTGAGACCTAATTTTATAAAGAGGTTGATCCCCTGACATTTTTATGGAGATTCACTGTGTGTCATCTTTAGAACAAACTAATCCTCGGATGGGATTATTGTTGAAACAGATTTGTCTATGTGTTATTCTATTTTCTTAGGTCATTAAATATGACTTTGGAAAAATCTAAGACCAGCCAGAATTTCTTTCTTTTTAGATGATTTTCTACTTAAAGACTAGGGGAAAATAATCATTTTAAAAATCTTTAATGCTTAGTGATTTAAACAAAGTAGGCTTTTTGCCTCCAAGTATTTGTTCAAAGAATATGAAAATTCTATTACAATGAGATTTAGACATTCTTATGTTCACAGAGACATGATTCTCCATAGCCAGGTCACAGTGTGAGCCCATCAATAGATGACTGGATAGAGAAATCATGAAATATACACTCAATGGAATACTACGCAGTAGTTAAAAAGATGAAACAGAACCTTTTGGGACAAAATGGCTAGAGTGTAAGGTGATTATGTCAAGTGAAATAAGATAAAGCAAAAGATGGCATCACTCATTTGCAGAATATAACAAAAAATAAATAGAAAAATGGTCAAAGCAATAATTCTGAGACTGTGAAAAAGTTTCTGATGGAGGGGAAGGAGGCAAAGAAGAGGTGGGTGGGGAGGAAGAAGTTAAGCTATTGGCAATGCAGCTTTGGTGGAGAGGAATGAGGCGTCTCACAATTTGGAAGTATAAAGTGTCCGTTCCAAGTTACATAGCTCTGTAAACTAGAGGCAAATAAAAAACATTAGAAAGGAAAAACCCCTTTCTCAAAAACATCACTCAGCATCACATTCTCATGAGAGACGTTTTGTTCCTTAGTGGTTTAGATTCAGTTTTGTTTTGTTTTTGCATTTCATAAAGTTTTTCTTTTCTGATATCTTTTTTCTTCTTTTCCATCTATTGAGTTCTCTCCTAGACAGACAGTTCTTCTCCTTATTTTATTTTATTTTATTTTATTTTATTTTATTTTATTTTTGGTGAAGATCATATGATCAGTTAGGTCACTTGATAAATTCTCTCTGTAAAGGACAGTCCACACATTCAGAAACGAAAGTAAATCCAAAATGATAATGTGGCACAGATCAAACCAAACAGAGTCAGTTGTTTCTAGTAACTGTAAACAGGTACACGATCTGGAGCAAGTTATAGTTAAAGGCTTTTGCAGCACCGATCGCATAAATACAGAGCCTGTAAATGATCACACGGGTCTTTTTACACAGGTCTTTTTAAATGCAGAATTCTCCTTACTTTCAATCATTTGTATTTGTTTCTCACAATGAATATCTTCTCTCTGACCTCTTAAATATTTTAGAATTTTCATCTGCCTCCACCAGTTGGTACCAAATTTTGCCTTTAGATCCAACATCTCTCTTGCAGCAATAGTCCGTTGTTCACTCTCCCTCGCCTTCCCCTTGACTGCTGTCTCTCACTTACATTTCCATCAGTCATTCCACCTGCCCCTCAGTTACTGATTCAAAACGTGGCTTTCTTAAGTGCTTGAACAGCTCTGCATTTCCCCCTTCTGCAGTGGCTTCAGATACGCCCCAGGCGATGTCACCCCTGCCTGCAGGGTCACCCTGCCTGCCCTGTGTATTTTCGACTTCTAAGGTCATTCTCTTGCTCCTCTCCTGGCTTCACTTTGCACCTCTTTTCTTCCCCTCCCTCATGTCTGACAAGTCTACTCTCGCCGTTGCTTTCCCAACACGCAGGTGTGTAGCTAACTCTGCAGGCCCTCAAGTGCACCTGTCCGCCCTGGCTGATGTTGCGCATGGGTGAGCGCACTCCCAGTGAGGCCAACAAACCAGTCAGCAGAGCACAGTGCACTCTGTCCTGCAGATAGCTACAGCCCACTGCTTTGTTTCAAGCAGAAGCTCAAGAAGCCCCAGGTCTGGTGCAAAGATGCACCCCACCCTTTGCATCGGGCACATTTCCTGTTTTTCCCTGCACATTCAGACCCTATATATAACCACGGGCAGCCCTAATAAACAGACTTTGGACTTCAGACCCCAGGCTCCTGCTTCAGTTTTTCGCGTCTCCGAGTCTCCTATGTTCGAGCGCCGGGTGAAAGTAGCGGTCAATGCACTCCTCGGTGGGTTTGCAACACAGGCGGTTTCTGGGTTCCTCCCCCAGGGAGACGGCACCCTGAGATACATACGGAGGGCTGAGTGTTGACATCACATCTGCTTGCTCCTTCCATGTGAGGCTAGAGATGGGGAGATCGGTCTCCCCAAAGGAAGGTGCCTTCCTTGCTGGGCAGTGCTCTGCACAGACCCCAGGCTCTGCACGACCGGCTCCTTCCCGCATGGTGGTGGGGGTGGGGGGTGAACTCACCACTGCGGGGTTCCGCCGCCTTGTCCTCAACACCAACTCTTCTCCCCTCATGGCCACACCTATGTTCTGTTTCTTCTATTTCTCTTTCTTCCTCCCAGAAACTTTGTCCATTCTCCCCCCGAAACAGCAGACAGCGAAGTGCACACACTCAGTGTGCCCCTCCCCACGTGCTGAGAGAACACGTCAGCTTCTCAGAGCCTTGGCGAGGTCAGAGTTCACCCCCCCAGGACATGCTGGCCAGGGTGTCTCGGGCTTGCATGTGCCAGGGCCAGGGGCTTGCCTTGCTCCTTGAAGTAGAGCCTTAGCTGCGGATTGCATTTCACCATTTCACCCCATTTTAGGAGAGGCGTGTTCTCTCCAGAAGTTTCAATCCACTTTTAAGCACGAAAGACTCCATGGCACTGTTTCATCATGACAGTGCCGACTGGCTCCACCTCCTGCCTTTCTCGCTGGATGTCCACAAACGATACCAGGTTAGACGTGTGTAGGCTTGAGCCCATTCAGAGCCAGCAGAGTCGCGCAGTTCGTGTAGACAGCCGTGAGCAGTGAGCAGACATGCCTGCTTCATGAGTGTTTGGTCCCAGCTTCTGTGACCAGCCGCAAGAAAGGAAGGCGGGAGGCAGGAAGGCTGAGCAAGCAGAGTTTATTGCTCCCAGACAGCAGCTGAGACGGAGCCCTTAGAGTGGGATCCTCAGCTACTACCACCCCTATAGGGGGGAAGGGTCTCTTATATAGAGTTTAAGCTCAAATTCCAAAGGGGTGACTCATCGCTGTGCCCCCTGATGCCAGGCCCAGTTCCTCCCACCTGTATCTCCCGGATGTGAGGCCCAGTTAATTATCAAACTTGGATGTGAGGCCCAGTTCGTTATCACCTTCAGCTAGTCCCATCCCGGAGGCAAGGTCAGTTTACTACCACTTCATCAAGCTTGGATGCCAGGTTCAATGCTTTACCGCCCTCATTCAGTCCGTGTCAGTAAATCTTGGGTCACTCCCAACAATGAGCTTCCCCAGGAACCACGAAGGCAGGCGTTCCTGCTGCTGTCTCTCAGTGCGCTGTTCACTCACACGGATCCTCATGCAACCCGCAGCCAAGGGTCCGCTTCTAGCACCCCAGTGACCTGTCAGCTGACAGTGGCAGACCCAGACTCAGGAGAGGCCACTGTGAAGTCACCACTGTCCCCATCTGCTGTGACTCAGCCCCAGCCTTGCAGGGAAGGCGGGACCCCTCGGTGCAGGGTGACCCTGGAGGCACCCCCGGCAGAGGAACACACCCACGGATGCTTTACATAGGCTATACTTTAAAAAACAAAAATTGCCAGTGGCAAAATGTCACATGTAAATCTGATTGGCAGCCTGTCTTAAGAACTCCAAAGTCTAGCCATCCAGGGACTAGGGCCCCCAGGGGCCAGGGGAGGGCTAGACAGGGGCTGCTTCAGGAGCTGCTGAGAACATGGGCTGCCGACCCCAGCCCTCCAGCTCACAGCTCTCCATGCCCGACGTCTGCAGGCTTTCGTGTTTGCAGTCCAACCAGGAGGAAGCTGGGCCAGGACCCTCTGCCCTTCCAGAGGGCAGGACTCAGATGCCTCCGTCTAGAGCAACCCCAACGGCAGAGAGGGTCCAGTCCCACCGGTGCAGCCTACAAAAGGCCACGTTCCTCAGGTCCTGGCCTGGCCACGTTATGCATCTCGGATGTCCTCTGGCCTCAGTGGGACAGTAACATGCCAGCTGGTTTACAAACCCTTCAGGAGCTGCTGGGCGAGGTGCTGGCCTCTGGGGATGGCCCAGGGAGTCAGGCTTGTGCGAGGCAGGGCTGATGCTTCTCCAGGGAGGAAGAATTAATGAGAGCTCCGGACAGTCTGTCCTCACAGCCCCGTGGGAGTTCAAGCAGGGGCTGCCTCTCCTGAGGGATGAGGGGTGACCAGTGACTGGGACCATCACTGAGATGAGCTCTCCAGGGGACCCAGCGCCCCACTTTCTGCTCAGCCCTGTGGACTGTGAGCTACCCTCTGACTCTGTCCTGTCACTGGCCACCAGGACCCCTGGAATTTGCAGGTGGGGTTCTCACATTGGCCAGGAAGGCCCGTCTGGCTCGCTCATGTCAGGACTCCCCGGCCCCGAGGTCTGTGTGGTGAGCCTGAGGACATGCGCGTCTAACAAGCAGGAGAGGGCTTCATCTGGGTCAATAAAGGAGCTGCTAGAAGTAAAAACGATGAAGACAGAAAGCAGGCCAGTGGCCGCCCAGGGCTGGGAGTGGACGCCAGGATTGACGGGAGATTTTGTGGAATGAAAATGCTGCAGCCCTTGCTGCTGCTGATAGTGCACAACTGTGAGCATCACACACACCTCAAAGGAACATGATATGATGCAATGAAGGAACAACACCAGGAGATAGTGAATGACGGCAAGGAAGGTGGGAGCATCAGACGGCCGACCAGCCGCACAGGGTGATCGTGAGCAGACCTGGCCACGCACACACGCGTGTTCACTCTGGCATCTCTCTCCTGCCCTGGGAGATCATCCTGTTTCCCTCCTCACCTTGCAGTTGGGAAACGGAGGCTTGAGTGGTTAATAACTTCCACACCGCACCCGGCAGCCGTTGGAAGAACCGATTCCTGAGATCAACGTGAGGGTCTGTCCAGGACGGCTGCCCGTGCGGATTCATGTGGTTGGACTCTCCTGGAGGCTCAGCGTTCAGCCCAAGGAGCTGTGTCGTCGGACTTCACAACTCCTGGCACCTTCCCCTGGCACTGGCCCTACCCCTCAGCTCGTGATCACATCTGCAGACTAGAGAGGGAAAATTTACCTACCCCCAGAGCTGCTTGGAAGAAAGAAGTGACCTGAGGCAGGAGCAGCCTGTCCGTGTGCAAAGCTCTCCAGCCAGTGCAAGCCTGGCCACGTGAGGCCACTGTCTCAGCAGAGCTTAAGCGGAAGCAGCTCTCTGTTTATTTCAGTCTTGAACCTTCTGTTCATCAAACCCCCTGGGCTTCCCTACCTGCCTAGGTGCGGGATGTCCCTGAATCAGGTCTCACAGAGGCAACGGGGCGCGTGCATGAGAACAGCCCTGGGGCTCAGGACCGGGAAGCAGCGTTTGGGTGCACCCTGGGCTGGCGCTGAGGCCGCTGACCCCTCCACGGCAGTCCAAGACAGACGGCGGATGGCGAGCGCGTTGGCGGGTCTCACCCAGGGGCCGGCGCTCGAGCGGTAGAGAATGAGCCTGTTCCTTGCTGATGTCTATTGTTTTTATGTTGCCAGCATCTGTTCAAGCCACAGGAAGCACCAAAGAAACATTTTTTCCCCTAAATTTGCAGATCTGTACAAATCCTGGTTCCCGTTTCTGAGAGGCTGCCTTATTTCTTTGGGGATCTCGGTGCTCCCCTTCCCTCGTCTCTTTCTCCCTGTAAATCCCGACGGCTCCATTCTCGGGGTGGGCCGCCCCCGGGTGTGCACAGAGCCCGCTTTTCTGGATGTTGCTGGGACCATTTACCCCCTCCACGGGAACCCCCTGAAGCTACTGGGCAAAATACGGCTTCTCGGGGACCGTGGGATCCGGCAGAGCAGTGCAGTGACATCCTCCACGCATCCCCTGTGGTGACAAGGCAGCCACTCGTGAAAAGCTGCTCTCCCACCTAGAGGGCGATTTCACTGCTAGCACAACTAACAAAGTCAGGTGTTTCGAAATGATGTGCAGTTTGGGGTGGGTGGGGGTTCCTTCCAACTGCTCCCCCTTTTCTTTAGCTTTTCAGCTGGCCGAAACCAGCTTCCACATCTTCTCTCCTTGCATTTTTCAATTCAGGGCAAAATCAGCCAAAGGTGAAGCTGATGCTGAAAGCTTCATTAGAGGATAGCAGGAGACCAAGCACTGGGCTGGGGGGAGGGGGTGGGCTGCCTTCTTTCAGTTTCAAACTGCAGAAGTTAAGGCAGAGACTTAGAAAATGGTTCTCCTGACGCGTAATGATGGCCTCCGTCTTTCTCAATCGGATTGAAAATAGATCATGAGAAAAAAACACCCGGAACCAGAACCCAGAATCTGTTCATTCTCTAAAGCATCAGCTTCAGAAAGTGGTGGGGGGTGGGGGGGCAGAGAGGGGGGGAAGTGCTGTGTTCAGGGTCATTAGCAACCTCCCACCCCGTGGCTAATATAAACCGGCTCCCCTCAAGTGTCCATCTCACATTTTACTAGATGAGAAAGGGACTCTGCTCTTTCTGCAGGCGAGTAGTCATTTACGGGACATGGACATCCATTACCTGATTCTTCATTCTACGGATATTCTTGCGATGGTCTTAATAGACCATAAAAATGGTAATGCCGGGGCACACTGTTAAATGCTCAGCTATTTAGCGCAGCAAGCCCTCCTTGTTTAATAGTCTTGCTCATTTAACACGTACCATTTGTAACCGAGTAAATCTAATTTCGAAGTAGGTTGGGAAAAGTTAAGCCACCTCTGGGAGTCCTGTGCTCGCTCCTTCCTGGAGGGAACACCACTAATAACTCGCTTCCCAGCCTCTGAGCGCTGCTGATGCAGCCAGGTTCTCAGAATGGCTAATGAGCTTGGCTCTTCTTATATAATTTAAAATGTGAGGTTCCTTTTCTTTCCATGGCAGGATCCTTTGGAACATCCAAGGATGCTGAGTAGGCTGACACGGTGGGCTAACTATGTCAACAGGTGACTACCTGAAAACTTAGGTGTTACTTAGATATATTTTGGCAGCCCCTTCCTCTTGGACATCAGCTACGGCTTGAATCAAGTACAAAGTTTAAACTGACATGGAGAGGGTGAACTCTGTTAAATATTTTGTGTCCGGGCCCTCCCTGGTGGCGCAGCAGGTTAAAGCACAGCACTAAGAAGCTACAGCCACTGCAGCAAGAGTTCGAACCCCACCCTGGAGGTGACCCACAGGGCACGGCAGACCTCTCCTGACCCGCCTGCTGCTCCCCTCAGCAGTGTACTCTGTCCATCTGCCTGTTCTGCTCCCCGCTCTTCTCTGGTAAATCCCCCTCCTGCACCTCTGACCTGTACCCCAGTTCTGTATACATAAATAAATAAATCTTTAAAAATATATATTTTGTGTCCAAAGCAACAACAAACCTTCAATGATATAAATGGAAAAAATAGCCAGCAGAAGCAAGGGGAAGAGAGTTTGGCAGGGTGGGGATTGCGGCGAGGTGGAGGGTGTCCTGAGTGATGGAGTTCCAGTGAAGGAGGCCGTGCTGGAAAGGTGGACCTGGTGGAACCAGGCGGGTCTCATGATGAGAGAGGTCTGGAAAGATCTCACAGCGTGTGTTCAGAGGAGGGTTTTAGCTGGAGTGGGTCAGGTGAGTAGAGGGGAGAAGCAGGCACTAGCAGCATTAAATTGTAGGGTACAGAATGCAAAGTGACCATCCCCAAGGTCCACCCTCCAATGAGTAATATTCCACTCAGCCTGAGTGTGGGTCAGATCTGTGACTATACTGAGTTAGCAGCCCGGTAACTGACTTATTAATCTGTTATAACAAGGGAGATTTTACTGGGTGGGTCTGGTTTAAGCAGTTGAACCCTTCAAAGAAAATGTTGTGTCTGAACAACGTCCTCTGTAGTTGTTCAGGAGGAAGCAAACAGCTCTGCCACTACTTCCTGTGGAACAGGAGGGGAGGGCCTACAGCCAGGGAGGAGCTCTGGCAGCGAGCTGGGAGGGAGGGGCCAGGCTACACAACCAGGGGCTGGAGAGCCCACCATGCAGCACCTGGCCTGAGCACCTGAGCTGCAAATGATTGATGAGGGTTGTTTTTAGCTGGGAAGTTGTAAGTTATTTTTAGCTGGGAAGTTGTAGTTGTTATGCAACAAAAGAAATCCACTCCAAGTTTAGACAATGAGACTAAACCAAATCATAAACTCTCATTCTATAAGACAGATGCTTATTGCAAACAGGGAGTGTGATCCAAGGAGCTATTGGCAAGGTGTCCCCTGCTGGGGGTCTTTCAAGCTTTCTTCACTTGCATGCAGATGATAGTTCTGCGATCACTTCATTAGCTTGCGTCCATGAGCCTAGTCAAGTACCACAGTCATTTAGACCAAGGGGGTCACCTTCTCCCTGCCCACCTGCCTTACACCACTCACCCTCATCTGTGTTAGTTTAGATAATAAAACACTAAGTCTGGCTGAACCAGACTCTATTCAAATGATGTGTCGTGGATGCCCAGCTTAACATTTTGTTCCACATCTGAGTCATAAAGACAAGCCTTGATGCCTTCATTCAAGAAGAATGGGGGAAGCTGGCTGAGCAGGCCTCTGGGCTCTGCCCGTGAGGAACTTGCTTTGGTAGAATTTGCTCTGGCCATAGTCCAGAGAGGGACTTTCCAGCCCCCAAACTCAGAAATTCTTTGTTGTTAGAGCTCTGGGAAGATTTATTCAGACACAGGTCTAGATTCAGGCTGAATTCAAAACTCATTCTAACTCTCTGCAGCTCAATTTCCAGATTGTCAAAATGTTTGGAGGGCTGACACGATGAAATGAAGCAGTTCCGTGTAAGCTACTTAGACTAATACCGAACCTTGGAAGATGTTCATGTTATAGATCAGTGATGACTCATCAAAGTAGCACACACATAGTAGGAGCTTCTCCTGAAGAAGTGAGCAGATTTGGTGATAAGTGGTGTGTTGGTGGTCACACGGGAGGCAGCCGTGTGAAGTAAACAGGAGGACTGTGCCTGCCAAGTCTTGGGACAATTATCACCACCTGACTAAGACCATAGGGAAGGCCAAGTTATTTTCAAAAGTTGCTTGGCAAGTGCGTTTCAGAGGAAGGGCAGACAGAGTTTGTCTCATTTTGTTTGCCCATGAGAATTGCTCATTGTCAAAATTCTGTGATCTGCAGATACATCTGTGACCACACTCAGGTTGATGTGTCCTGATGTCCAGTCTCGAGGTTGCTTTACTAGCATCGAGGCGCGGAGCCTGCCGCACCCTTATCACCAACCTCTCTCAAGACGTAGACTTCATCGTCACTCTTTTATTCAAGTCCAGGCTTGCAGCCTCACTGCCATTCCATTTCATTCCCTCAACATTACATTCCACACTCTAATTTTTTATGTACTGATGTCATATTGCAACCCCAGAGGGCCATCTTATTTTCAGTCCCTTCAGGGAGAGGACAACTCAGACTTGCCATTCTGTCTCATCGATAGAATAAATCATACCAACTGAATAGACCCAGGGAGATGACAAAGCCAAAGTCAAAATGTATTTTGCCCAGAGTCATTCTAGACCAAAGACAATTCACAGACAGTGAAATGAATATTTTTCCTTTAGTTTTATGATCTGAAAGATTTATGGGCCATGACTTTAAAAGCCTATTTAAGTTATGTACAAGAATGTCCTGATTTTTAGATGTAGGCTGAAGAACTTAGAAACGAAGTGTTACCATGTCTGCAACTCACTTTCCACAGCGTCAGCAAAGAACACGCCTGGAGTCCCGTGGGTGGGGGTAGCATGCAGGAAGCACCTCGGGCCAACCATCAACCGTTGTGACTTGGGGGAACATGAGCATCTCCCAGTCTTTCAAGCTTCCTGTCCGTTTGCAGGTTTTCACGATATAACACCGAACAGCAATGCTGGGTGGGTTTCAGTTCCATCCGACACACCCGTAGAGATGCACTGGCCTCTCGGCCTCAGCCGGCCACTCTGACGCTCGGGCCCCTTCCCAGTGCCTCCTCCCACCATCCAGCTGTATTTTGTATTTTACTCTTTCATCCTCTTATCACTGTGTTGTCTAACTCTTTTCTCCTTAGAACATGGATTTATCTCCTGCTTTTCATGTAATGTTACGGTTAATAACGGGGTAGACTCTCCTTGGCTGTTTCTTTTCACTGATGTCTCATTTAATAAATCAAAAACTCCCTTGTTTCTGAGATGAATCCCACCCAGCATTCGGCTTCTCATGAGGCTGGGAATGGTGCTCATCTTCCCGCCGCTCGGCAGCCAAGAGACAACCCTGCATTCAGCGATGGGGCCCAAAGTTACACGGAATTAGCTCCAACTCATTTGAGTTCACTTTGATCTGTGCCTCTTAACATAATTTTCAAGTGTTTGACCCAATCAAGATCATCAAGTGGAAAATTTGAGAAAATCTGATTATTGAAGGCTTTTTTTTTTTCCTTAAAAAAATCAAAAGAACTATGGGGAGATGTTTCAAGAAATGGCTGCCTGGGGGACTTGGCATGAGTGAGACAAGACTTGTCAGAGTCAACTGACCGGAACGGCACCCTGGGGTCACCACAGAGAGGACACAGCTGAGTGCCCAGAAGGACACTGGTCCCGCAGAGAGACATGCAATGGGGCTAATAGTCTTGCAAGTGGCTCACTTCTCAGGAGAGCCTCCTCCCTGGGGTGTCTGCATTAATTGATGATGGTGACATCTTTCCTGGGGCACTGAGGTCTTATCAGTGGGGAAGTCTTTGACCAGAAGAAGTTCTACTGAAGATTCATTAATTCTGTGACCTTAGGCAAGTGATTTACTTATCTGAACTGTTTTTGTCTGTTAGTAAAATAACATGAAATACTTCCATTGTGGAACCATAAGGATTGTGAGTTAAGTATGTTAATCCTCTTGCTCATTATGTGGCATGGACGGAGCATTTGGCTCAAAGGCGTTGCTATTGTTGCAATTAGTACTTAGTTCCCAGAACACAGAAACTTGGCCTGGGAATTGCTATTCAGTGCACAGATGCTGGCTCAAACATCCCTTATCTAAAGAAAGCTTACCTGGCACTCCCCCAGCCCTGCAGGAACTTCAGCTCTGAATTAGTGAATTTCCCACCCTACACTCTCAGAAAACGTGGACTTTCATTCTTCTTACTTCTCAATGTCCTATCACACACACACACATACAAACACACATATTCCACTTCAACAAGCATACCTGACTCTTTTTTAAGATTGAAATACAAATTGCATAATAGAAATCATTACGGCATGCCATTCTATACTTTTGGGCAGACACTATAGTGGCTACCACCACAATCAAGACACAGAACAGGTTCATCACCACCAAATTCCTTCATGTCCCTTTGTAACCAATCCTCTTCCCACCCCATCCCCAATCTCTGTCAATCATTGGTCTGTTTTCTTTACCATATTCTAAAGACTCTCCTTATGTTGAAGATTTTTTATTAAAAAATAAAACATGAAAAGTTAGGCAGGACGAGTCAACTCAGCAATTCGGATGATATAGGTTCTGTTGATTATATGCACTCCTACATGTAGGCTTTGTCATTGTGATAAAATTCTTTCCTAAGGATACTAAAAAATGTCACCATTCTGCTGAAATCTCCTACTGGTTCTATAATCAGAAATGAACCGACCTCATCTACAGCTAGCAAGGAGGCTCCTTGCGATGATGTCAATCTGCTTAGGGTCCAACTTCCAGCCGCTCTTGAACCCCACACAGAGGCCCACAAGATCCCTCCTCCTACAGGCCCTTCCTTTGCTATGTCCCCTGTCTCCACTGCACTAGGAGGTGTTTTCACTCACTCACTTCTCTGTCTCACACCTGTGCTAAAAGGAGCTTTCCAGGGAAGGCAGAGAATTCCCAAGGCACTAGCCTCTCATGCATACAGACCAAGACAGAATTCCATGAGCCTCGTCCCTCCTGGGATGAGGAGACAGAGTCCAAGGAAGGAGCAAGGAGACAGGGAGCCTTGACTAAGGGCTGGAGGACACTCAAGGCCCACCATACCACCATCAGGCAGCAAAGAGCAACACGCCCCCACTGGCTGTCTAGAAGGTGATGGTAGGGACTCCAGGCAGAAAGCACTTTTCATAAAGTGCCTTTGGATTAGGTTTCAGAAAATGGCATTAGCTGTGGTGGTGATAAATGGTCTTTTAAGCCTACAAAACATTCATCAGCTTAGCACTCAGGCCCTTCAGGTAAAGCAAAGAGAGAACATTGACTGGGAACGTGAAATATGAGGCAGTTCACCATCCACTAACTAAAATGTTTCATCTGGTAATCACTCTGGAGCAAGATTTATTTTTGGTTTCACAAACATCTTTTTAATTTAAATTAGATTTAAGGGATCCTCTCCCTCCATGCTCTGACTTCTCAGAATTAAGCATGGGCTGGCTTCTCTTTTCTGTTGACCCTCTCCCAATCATTTCCAGTCAAGTGTTTCCTACAAGAAAATTAAGCGGGTGGTGGAGGGGAGAGCGATGCATAATTATCATTAGTTCCACTGAAAGTTTGGGGTGATGATGTCTGTGGGAAGGGGTTTGGGACTTCCTTCCCTAAGGGACTTATAACAATTATTTGCAATTGGAACCTCATTCTTTCCAACCTGGTTTAGCAATCTTGACTTGTGCTGGGAAGCTTGGCTGGGACAGTGTAGGGGGCCATTTTGTGTCCTTGCCCATATAAGCCCCACGGTTTACCTCACAGCACTCCTGATTCCTTCCCGAAGGAGTCTCCCATTTTCTGCCTGCACCACCAGCCGCACCACCAGCCGCATCACTCGTGAGCTCCCTGATCCCTAGAGCACTCTCAGTTAGGAAAGAGTCCCCTTACTCTTGCGCTAGGGTCTGGTACATAGCAGACACTCACTAAACACTTGGTGAGCGAACAAAGCCTTTTCTTTGTGCAGTAGATCTCTCTGAATCCCCAGAGTGAGAAATAAAGGTAGCCAGGGGGCAATAAAAGAGGAAAGAAGGCAGGAAAGAGGAAACAAAAGAAGATTGTACCCATGACAAATCTAATCGAACACTACTTTCTAGATAATAAGACATGACTTGAAGAGGAAATCTTGAAAGGGGTAAAGAATCTGAAGATAGAAAACACCCTCACCTCTGGCATACTGACAAGCCTTAGAAATAGATTCATTTCTTCAGATTTACTTACTGTGTACTCTATACAATTACATTCCATTTCTGAAGGCAGTCTTTTCAATTTCCTTAAAACAACTTCAATATACCAATACCTTAAATTGAACTCCAAGTTAAATTTGAATCCCTCTCTCTCTTTTCCCACTACTCTCTGGCTGCTAAAACATTAAGAATGTCTTTGTTCTTCATCAAATTTACTCAAAGATCCCATTTCTTGGAGGGCCCAGTTTGGAAGCCACAAAGGATGGCTTTTGTTTATGTGTATTAGATAAAAATTATCTGATACTGAGGTGGAATTCATAGAGAAATCCCCACTGCTTCTCTTACTCTTGCAGGGATTTACCGAGAGGGGTGTATTTATAGACAATGCAACATCCTCTGTGATCGCCATCAGCACCAGTGGGACCTGCTTCTATTTGCTTGTGGATTGTCTGCATTGCTCTATCAGCGGCATCAGATGTGTATGTAAAGTCAAATAGAATTTTGGTTTGTGAGGATTCAGAGAAGAAGTTGTTCACCCACATGATTTTCTTTTTATCTCTCCTAGGTTAATCCTCATTACTGATATGTTTGTCACTGCACCAGCTCTGTGCTGGGCAACGTGCAACATGTCAGGTGCCCACAGAACTGTCGTGCCAGGGGTGGGACTTGGGTTTACGTCTCCTTACCCCACATAAGTCTCATCAGCTCCCTGTGCAAAATCATCTCCAATGAAATACAGTCCGATATTTAAAAAGAATATGCTCTGAAAGAATGTGCTCTGAAAACACAGCCTTAAGATCACTCCCCATCCGCACTCCCTTACAGCAGGCTCTTTTGCAAATTCAGGAACCACCTCTGAGCACACATATTGACAAGCCATGACCCCAAGAGCCAAGCAGGCTGTGCTAGGTGCTGCAGGGACTGTTGCCGCGGGAGCTCTGTGAGCAGAGAAGGCGCCCAGTGTCCTATTAGTCCGACAAAAAGAAGCTGCCTTGGAAAACGCCCTGCTTCCAACAGCAGCTCTACACACACGTGGAGACCATTGCTTCCCTCTGGCATCCACTTCAAAATGGAGGGCACGGTCTTATCCCACGCAGGCTGCGATAACCAAGCACCCCAGACTCAGTAGCTTGTAAACAACAGCCACGGTTCACTCACCGTTCTGGAGGCTGAAGTCCAAGTTCAGGGAACCCACACTGAACGTTTCTGGTGAACCTTCTCTTCCACCGTCAGGGTGCCAGCTTCTCTCTGTGGGGGAGAGGTGAGGAAGCTCTCTGGGGCCCCAAGGGCACTAAGCCTCTTCATGGAGGGCTCCACCCTCCTGCCCCAATCACCTCTTAAAGGACCCATGTCCTAACATCATCATAATGGGGTGAGAAGCTCAACTTCTGTATTATGGGGGTGGGGGGGACAGTTAAGACCACTGGAGTGCTTAATATGATCCCACAAATGATAGCAGTGCCATCTTGGACACAAATCTTGGACCCTTCAGCACTGCAGTACTGGGGTGTTCTCAGGCTTTCTCCCTAAGGACTACTTCACAGTGCTCCCCAAAGCCCCCTCTTGCTGATGCTCCCTTACACCCACCTTCTGCTCCCATCGAGACAAATGTCATCTCCCAGCAGCCTCACCTCCCCCATCTAACCCTGTGGCCACCAGTCCCTACCTAGAGTCGCCCTCATTCATTTCTGTCCACATTGGGCAAGAGAACTAGACACAGAGCTTTTGTAAATTACGCTTGAATATGGCCAAAGGGACACTCACAAAGTCCATAGTCAATGTCACAGTCTTTTTGTTCTCCCTGTCTCCATCTCTCTCTCACTTCTGAGGAACATTTAATTCAAATTGAAAGTCACATGTGAGCAGTAGCTGCCATAATGGCATGAGGGCCACTCCTGCAAGAAAGCCAAGCATGCAAGAGGCTGTTTCCAGAGGGGAATAGATGTTGCAGAAGGTGACCGCCCCCTCCATCCCTCTCCCACCTCTCTCCCTCCTTCCCCTCCTCCTTCCCTTCTCTCTTCTCTCTTCAGTTCCTCTTCTTTCTCTTCCTCCTCCTCTTTCTTTCTCTCTGACTCATTTTATAACCTCCAGGGGCCAAAGGGTTAATTCCCAAATAGCGCCAGCAAGGCCATCTGAGATCTCCATCTTGCCAAAAACACCTCTATGCTGAATGTGCAGAAAGGCTTCCTTGCTCCTTGGGAGCGCCCAACAAGGCTATTGAGAGCCCTTTCAAGTGTTCCCTTTGGGAACCTCTACAAACAGCCGCACTTAAAGGAAGAGGGAGAAGTGCTAATGCATCTGGACCTCGCAGTTTCTAGCAGCCCCAGGCTGCACCTGGGCAACCTTGAGTGGAAGCAGTAGCAGTCTGAGCAGGTTGCAGGTCTGAAGGGTTTCAGCAAAGCGCACTTCTGATTCGAGAGCCACCAGGCACTGCCGCACCAGGGGACGGAGAATAAGCCTGCCACCCACGAAACAGATGCGTTTCGCTTCACTGTGACTGGGAGAGAGGGGTGCTGATTTCTCCACTAGGAGCACCTTGCTGACTGTGAGAACTTCCTGCTGGATTTGAGGGTGCACATGCTCCCAGCTTGGGCCTGTTGCTTTGCAGGAGCTGCGACATGGACAGGAGCCGGTGAGCAGGTGGTAAAGAGCGTCAGCTGGTGGAGATGATGGCTTGGACCAGTTCTCTGCATCACCGGGGAAACTTGCTGCCCCTCTCAGGGCTCACTCTCCGTAGCTGCACCTGCCCCAGGAGGGAGAACGTTCTCATCGCACAGGTCAACTCTTGATGGAGCTGGCTCTGTGTGGAGAAGGAGCCACGGGTCCTGACCGCACTCTTCAGCAAAGTCAGGCAGCCAAACTGTATCATTTGCCACAGTCAGTGGGGAGGACGGGCTCATGACACATCTCTCTTATTTATTGTCCTTGGAGAAGATGACCTGTGAATCCCACCTAGACTGGAAAATTCTGTTACTTCAACACTAATATTTCCCTTGATGCTTAAGTCCAGATAATTATTGCTACCACTCCCAATCATTTCAAACCTTAGCTTACCTCCGCCTTCTAAAAAATAGAGCACTATAGACGCTTGTAGATATCAAACCTTACAACATAGACAGCACAGAACCTAGTCTCTCCACTCGCCAGTTTTCAGCTCCCCGCGCCGTGAGCTCTGCTGACATTCAGAGTGTGCAGCAACCCCCGCCCCCGCCCTTGCTGGTATTTTTCCTTCTCCCTCAGCCCTGATCACGTCTGCCTACCTGAGCGTCCACCGCTCCCCCAGATGCTGGGAGCACATCGGAGCAGCTGGAGGGCTCCTGGGCAAGGCTTTGATCAAAGCTGGGCTTTTCAGTCCGTTGTGTTCTCTTCAGATAAGCTGTCACTGTTCTTTTTCTTTTCCGTCGCTGAGAGGAAGTGCTTCTTTGCACAGCAAAATTCCATTCAACAAACACTTTCCAGTGTCAATTGTGGGCCGCTCTGGTGCTAAGTGCAAGGGAAAAATAAAGATGAATAAGACAGCGTCTGTGCCCTTGAAAGGGTCACACGCTGGTGGAGGAGAGAGACTTGGTACAACCAGAGGTAATAAAAATCAGCCTGTGATAAATACTTTAAAAGAGGCAGTCAAACACAGCACACTCAAAGAGTGAGATGGAGGAAAACGCATCCTGCTCAAGTAGGCATTGGGTAGGCTTCCAAAGAGGCTATTGCGCTGGGCGGTGCAGGTGTAGGCTTGGGGGTGGGGGCGAGGATGGGTGTTGTCCCCTGGAAGTAGCCATCATGGGCAAAACATGAGGACAGAGGCGCGCGTTCCTGGGTGGGGCACGGGACATCTTTGTAAACGGCAGTGGAAAGGGTGTGGAGGCTGATGCTGGGGTCAGAATTGGAATGGCTGCAAAGATTGCAATTTGCAAACATGATATTGATAGATTTTATATGTAACAGTCTGCCTTGAGCGGACTTCGAGCCCTGCTCCCCAGACACCATGGTAAAGTAGTTTACATGCAAAGGACCAATTGCAATACAATGTACCATCACTTCTCAAATGCAGAAATAAAAAGAAGTGTCAGAGTGGGTCTCTGATCCACTTCCAATCTAGAAAGGGATTCTAGAAAAAGTACTGATGAACAGTTGGGAGGCAGGGGGCAGGATTTTTCCAGGCACTGGGCACGGTGTAAGCAGGCTGCAATCATACCTTCTTTCCCATCTGGGAAATTGTGACGCATTAGGAAGGGACACATGTAGTCAGTGGGGGAGCTGGTGGGACCCAAGGCCAGAAGAACTTGAGGATGACAGGGACACTTCTCTTATTAGAAAGCGAATTGGTCTACAGCCATACTACCCTGAACACGGGCATACCACCCTGAATGCACCCGATCTCGTCTGATCTTGGAAGCTAAGCAGGGTCGGGCCTGGTGAGTACTTGGAGGGGAGGGAGTGAATTGTGAGCCCTCTCTGCTGGTGCGGCGGGTTGGAGCACTGCACTGCAAAGCTAAGCTAAGCTATCCTGGGGCTGCTTCAGTGCAGCTTCAATCCCCGCCCCAGAGGTGACCCACAGGGCGCGGCAGACCTCTCCTGTCTCACCCGCTGCTCCCCTCAGCAGTGTATTTTGTTGATGTGCCTGTTCTGCTCCCCACTCTGTCTCTGGTGAAGCCTCTCACCTCCGCTGCACCTCTGGCCTCTACCCCAGTTCTGTATGCATAAATAAATAAAATCTTTTTAAAAATAATAAAAAATAAAAGTGAATTGTAAAGAAAAAAAAAAAAGAAAGAAAATTGCAATGGAGGATTTGACCCCACTCATAATGCCCATTTTAACCAACCTGTGATGGATGGTACATAATCATCACGCCACAGTTATCAGTTCTTTTCATTCGAAGGTCAGTTAACTTTCTACTTGGTGTTGGGTGTCATATGCTCAGACCTCTATGTTTCCAGATGACATTTTCTTCTGGCGTGGAGATCCTCTGTCATCTTGCTGAGCAGCAGATGGACCTTGATGACCTGAATGCCCAGTGTCACAGACCACGTGGCCGCTGGGCGCTTGCGGTTATGGAGAACCTGAGTGTGGTAAGGGCGACTGATGAACTGAATTTATAAATGTATATCTAAACTTAACTAGCCAGACATGGCCATCGGCTGCCCTACTGGCGAGTGCAGTCCAGCCCTCGGAAACACGAGCCTCTGAGACATGGAATGTAGTGGAACCAGATGACACAGAGTTTTTGCCACTTTGTGCGGTGGCCTGGATGCAAGTGCAGGGGTGTGCTGGATTCGGGAGCCACCTTTGTGGTTGGGGCAGTAGAGGCTGCCGTTAGGGGTGAGTCTGGAGGTGGCCTGGTGCTGTGTCTCAGCAGCTGGGACATCCCAACAGCAGAAGCCCTGGAGGAGTGAGGACCATCACCTGGGTCAGGACTAAAGCAGTCATGACAAGTGGTTTCCAGGCCATTGAGCCAGTCCATTCTGTGGCTGCCGGGAGGGGGTGGTTTGTGGCAGGACAGATGCTAGATAGTCCTGTAGGGTACTTTTGATTAAAGGAGAAATGTAGACTATTAATGAATAGACATGTGATATTTGGTAATATGTATCTATGTATATGTGCAATACCTGTATATTTTCTGTTTTCCAAGATGGCCTAAGAAGTGATGAGTCGATCTTGGGAGAGGTAATTGTTTTGTTACCCGACTGTAATGAGTGTGTGTGTGTGTTAACTAAAAATTGCCTGCAAAAGAGCTGGGCGAGAGAAGCATGTCTGAGAGATTCCTACCCCAGTCAGACTCACTTAGCCCCTTAATCCCTTACACTGGCAGCTGGATTCCAAGGATGAGTTCTGGTGCACAGAGAAGCAATAAACAAGCACAGCGCAGGGCTACAAGCACCATGGGAAAAAAGTCACCCATTGCTTGTAAATAGATTGCAATAAACTATAGCGATGGAACATTTAGTGGAAGAGAGAGTCTGCCGAGAGGAGCTCTGGCGTGGTGGTCTTTAAGCTGCAGGAACAAAGAACATTGAAATGGACTCAGACGAATCCTTTAAAAATAACCAGATCCTGAAGGCTTATTAATCAACCTCTTGGGGAGAATACCAGACAATTTTTACCGGCGTGCAGGTAAAAACAAATAATAAAAATGTAGTCGATCAATCATCCAGAAGATGTGTGTTCCAATGTCAACAGGCCTTTTCCCTCTTTTATTTTCACTCTGCAGTGGTTGGACTTAACACCTGCTTTTCAAAAGGTAGGAAAGAATGGAAAGGCACAGTTTATCGTGGCCCTCTGCAGGAGTCTCCCCAGAATTTGTTTTCCCTTCCAACATGTCCTTCCACAGGTCCAAACATCCCACTGTCCAAACACCTGATTCCTAATTGGGGATCCATGGGATTCTGACTTAAACCCCCCCCCCCCGAAGTTGGCATGATGTAGGCCGGTGTGTATGACTTATGTTGAGCCCGTGGGGTCATTTCAACCCTGCTGGCCATAGTGATGAGCTCCTCTCTGGCCTGGTCTGGTTTGTTACGCTGGTTATCAAATTTTCCTTAATGTTACATTGGTTCTCATACATTCTCTAGTATTTATACCCAAAGAATCTGGACTAAAGCAGTGTTCCCACATCTCGGCATCCAGGTTACTCAGGCACACTGACTATTTTTCCTGTGTCTGCTCTAACAAATGACCACAAACTTAGTGAGTTGAAACACACTGTCTATTATCCTACCTGACACTGTCTCACTGGACAGACGTTCTTTCTGGACACTCTCAGGAACAATCCTTCTTCTCGATTTTCCATCTTCTAGCACACTTGCGGGCAGCAGAAGGCATCTCTGTCACCCATTTCCCCAGCCACAGCTCTCTGACACACACATCCCTCGTCTTTTAAGGATACTCTGCTGGGCTCACCTGAAAAATCCCCGGGATAATCTCTGAATTGCAAGGTCAGTTGCTTAGCAACCTTAATGACTGCAGATGGCTGCAATTTTAATTCCCCTTAGCCAAGAAAGTAATATATCCTCAGGTTCTGGGGATCAGCACGTGGGTGTTTAGAGGAGGGCAACCTGCCCACCACCTTTAAATCATCCGGGCCTTTCCTCCATGTTCCACTGGCTGCCTCCTCCATGTTGACTAGACAGGCAGTGGGGCCATAAAGATTTGTGATCACTGAAGTTCACTTTAGGTTTGTTTCTGAGGAAGTTTGGTGATTTAATGTTGCCCACAGGCACATGTACACTGCAGCCTTATGTCAATATTCCTTTAGAAAACTTTACACAATTATTGTGCATTAGGAATTGAGACATCTCTGCCTCTACCCATCCCCCACCCCTGGAGTGGGGGAGGGGGAGTCAGGGGTGGGCGTGGTAGAGAGTGGGGCTGCAAGACGTGACCCACCATGAAGGGTGGACCCACACACTGCGGTACCTGGGGTATGTGATTTCCAAGACCCTCTTTACAACCTTTCCACATCCATAAATCCATCTCAAACCTGTTCTCATCTTTAACAAAATATCTTTTCTTTCTTTTTTTATTGTAGTATCTTCTATGGAGGTCACGTTGGCTTCCAGCACTGTGTATGGTGCGGGGACCTAGGTTCATGCCTCTTCAGAGGGATGTCGCCACCCTTCACCCACCACCTAAGCCCCCATCACCCTCTACCACCAAACCTTGGGCCCCTCCAAAATGCTCTACCCCCGTGGTGGCCTCAATTCCACAGAGTTCTAGGGTTTGTTCTGATTTACCTCACCTGTTCCTTTGTTTTATTCTCTGTGCGCCACATGAGTGGGAAATCCAGTCTCCTTCTCCTCCTGGCCTACCTTGCTGAGCGCCAGGCCTTGCAGGTGACTCTTGGTTCCTCAAGTCTGTCCACAGCATCTAAGCTTTCAGGTGCTCCATAATAAGAATGGCGTCTGTGGCTGTGTGCTTGCTGACCAAGGAACATTAGCAGTGTGAGCCAAGCCTGTCTTTCAGGATGAGCTTTCTGAGATTCCTGTGGGGTTTCTTACCCTGTCCTCAGGAGTGGGGAAACTCGCTCTCTAAGGAGACCTGCTTAGGTTAAACTCGAGAATACGCCACTAGATGCAAAATATATTATGTTTCATTAAATATGCCCACAAAACTGTCCTTTACCTAATACATTTCTCTAGAGTATATACTATGTTGTGAAGTCTGTGAAAAATAGCGGGAAGACAACAAAGAACAAAGTGAAAAACTGGGCCAGGCTTTGACATCAACCAAAAAGACGAGTGGGTGCCCCGTCTGGCTGTCTCCCCTGAATCATCTCCGTCTTTTTCTGTCTTTGAGCTATTTTACAGCTCTGTAAATTGTGGAAAACTGATAGCAATGCAAATGATTCTTGCTCATAGAAATGCAAATTCTGCCCCATGGAATGCAATTGATTCTTGCCCTGTGGATATCAGGCCCTGTTGCCAGTTCTGTTTGTTTGTACATTTTTTCAACATTTCTGCTGCCTACATGTTTGTCTGCTCTTTGGGTTTTCCTTTGAACCATTTGTCAACATCTTACTGGTTCCCTCATTAATGAAAAAGCGAAGTAAAAAGCGTTGAGATGTGTTCATCTTATATTTGCAAGAGCCACAATTTTACCATTTTTCAACGTTTATTCCATAGCAACGCCACGTGGGTCTGAGGGAGGCTATGGCCTGAATAGACATTAGCCACGGCAGTGCATACAACTGCCCAGCGGAAGGGACCCTGAAAGTCAGAATAGGGGATCTGATTGTGTGTCCTGGATCAGGTAGGGGTCCCCATGAAAGAGACATGTGGGCTGCTTAGGCATTTACAAAGTGTGCTTAGGAGGAGAGAGAAACTCTGGAACATGCTAACCTGTCCTGCCAGAGGCTCAAGATTATTTTGCTGTCCTAGGGGAGAGTGGGCTTTGGACAATGATTCAGAGGAGCTGGAAGACTTGGCAGCTGACACTGTCTGCACTTCATGATAAGAGAGTCTGCCAGTGAGGGATCTTCAAATGGGCTGGGGCCAGGGGTTTGGAGAGACTGGAGTCCAGCCCTTGGGGGCTGGTACCTCACTGCTCTTTCCTGGGATGGATGTTCCAGCTTCTCTCTTTGAAGATCAAACATTCTCCTTTGAAAGGCAGTCTCTCCAGGCCCTCCACACGAAGCCTCATTTTAGAGAAGTAGGACCATTAAAAGATTGGAATCCGCCTTTTCTCTGTGACCAGTGTGGCCTTTAAACCTATTTTTCATCAACCTGTGGGCTTTTAATTAGCATCATTTTACAGTTCCCTGACTTTGTATTCTGTTACCTGGTTTCAGATTCATTCCTGTGCAGACACTTTTAGAGGGACGTCACCCTTGGGTGCCTGTCACGCCTGTGCTGCAGGTGTCTGTGCCGCAGGTCATCTCAGTGCCTTTCCAGATGACCCATGTGGGACCGCAGGCTTGCCTCCCTCGATCCTGATCCTAAGGACTAATGGTGGCCAGCTCTCCCCCAGCTCCAGGAAACGTTGAGCGGAGATCAAGGAGAGGGCAGCAAGGAGGGTGAAATACCAATTACAATTTCTCTTATTGATCTCTAAGAACAAAAACAAAACCTCTCCATTGATTCCTTTCTATACTCGGGGTAAAGTACTTTTCATCTGAGGAAGCCACTCAGCTGACTGCACTTACTCAAAAGGAAGAAATTCAAGGGAAGGGTTGACTGTTAGCACCTATGGGCATGGAGTTGTCCTTCTGGGCCGGGAGGGATCCCACAGCCCTTCACAGATCACTAATGAAGTTGCCAGTTTCTCTGTCAACTTCATTGGCCCTTTGTCAAATGGCATTGCTGCCCAGGGACGTGGGCATATGTGCATGCGAAGGTCCATTGGCTCAAGTCAACAGCTGCCTCCAGAACGTTCACCATTTGGTCTCTACAAGTATTAGCACCTATGTGTGCTGGAGATCATCAGCTCATTTGCGCCCTGGAAGACCCCATTGATGGGAGAGGCCATTGGTGCCACACTTGGCAATCACAATAATAACAGTATCCTGACTCCAGCAACACGCTCTTAGGATGTGCTAAGCACCAGCCCTGAAGTTATTGGGTCCAGAGGCTATTTTGTCTTCATTTGAAAGAATCACGACAACAGCTACATCCTTACAAATTGAGTTTGTCTTCTAAGGTGTTTGCTAGAGCTTTACAAGAGGCTTAATCAGTTTCACATGAATTAATGATGGCTATCAAATGGGGGGAAAAGAATGAATTCCAAATAAATACTTATTGCATAATTGAAGTTGCAAGAATCCATTATGAATAAAATATATTTGTATTTACAATGCATAAATATAATGGTGACTCCGTGGGGCGACACACAGCTTTTTGATAAGAACCCTGAACAGTGTTAAATTAGTAATAGGCTGAATACATTTCTTAATTATGTCACTGGCGTCCTCAGGAACACCATTTGCAATAAATTGAGTCGCATTTGTATGCATGCAGTTCAAGGAGAAAGTGCTGTATTTTGAAAATCCTAATGTACTCATGGGAGCTCAGGTTAATGTCATCGACTGCTGAAAATTAGTCCTTGGTTTCAGAGCTTGCAATTGTATTAAGACTTATCATGTACTCTTTTCATCAAGGTAATAATTACTATAGATTTACATATCCCGCCACAAGCAGAAACAAGGATCCTTCAGGGCTTTTTGAAATGGGAATCAGTTATATGAGCAGAGTGAGCAAGAGATACATATGTCTGTGTATATATACAGACACGTGCATACATATTCCTAAGTTGTTCTGCTTTTAAAAGTAATCTTTGCTTATCAAAAAAGACTGTTAAGCAAGGGAAGATGAAAAACCACAACAAATGAAAGCTATTCATGTGATAGGTTAAATAATGGCGCTCCCCGCCCCCCCCGCCCCTTCCGAATATACTCAAGTCCTGACCTGCAAACCCATTGAATTTGGCCTTTTCTGGAACATCTTTGCAGGTATCCTGGTGTCCAAGGTCTTGAGAAAAGTGAAGAAGTCAATGACAGATCCTCTGAAAAGAGAAAGATTTGAGATTTGAGACACAGATGAAAACCAGTGGTTAGACCCACTGACTCTGGGGAACACTGTCCAGTAGGACACATATTTGAGACACACTGAAGAAGGTGATATGAAGACAGGCAGAGGCGGGGTGATGGACTTACAAACCAAGGACCATAGAAACCCCCCAAAGGCAAGAGAAAGATACAAAACATATGCTGTCTTGAGCTTCCAAAAGGAGCTGAGAAAATCGCCCTTGACCTCAAATGAGACAGATGAGGCACATGAGATAGGACAGGCATGAGTTCTATGCTATGAGTCAAGAAATGAAGCATAGCAAGATTAAGTTTTTCAAAAGGTAATAATAGACTCTATTTAATTACAGATCCTCCATATAAAAGTTAATTTCTGTACACTGATGGACTCCTATAACAATTGATTCTAGTGTAATAATTGATTCTGCACATTCACTATTTCCGCAACAATTGACCGCAATAGTGACTCTTGTGTCATAGTCCCGCGTTGTGTGACAATTGGGTTTCTGTACAGGAACAAGCCCCTCGGGCCCACTGACTTCCTCAACATAGGCACGAGTCTGCAGACACCCGGACTAGCAGGGCTTACAGGAGTAGTCAAGCCACATCTGCTACAGGTAGAAAACCAACTCAAGTGAGCTTAAGATGGGAGAAGTCATTAGAGAAGGAGGAAGCCACTAGCTACCTGCTGGGAATGCAGAGGCCAGCCCTCCTTTAGCTTACCACTCATCTCTGGGTTCACCTGAGGTCCTGGGAGCTCTGTGTCTCTTTTCATGTCTGATTTCTCCAGTTGGGCCCAACCTCCCAGTGGTGGGAGCATAACTCCAAGCCACTTGGGCCACTGTGGCCCTGAGAATGTCTAGTCTTGGAAGACCAGAGGTGACTCTTCACTGCCAGGACTGGGGTCAATGCCCCCAAGAATTCTGATCAGCTCAGACCACGGACAGTAGAAGTGGGCATCTTGATTGACAGGCACCTCATCATCACAGGGGCTGGGGATAGCTCTCAGTATGAATGTGCAGGGAGCAGAACAAATGAAGAGCAGATGTCATCTCCAGTCAGTTACAGCTCTAAGCAAGGTCCTGGATCCTGCAGTGACCCCCATGCACCCCATTTACAACAAGAGACCAACATCTTCGTTGTGTCTGGCTAACTTTCAAACAAGCATAAATGCTCTCATGAAGAATATAATACAAAATCGCCTGAGATATCACACCTACAGATGCTCTCTCATTTGGAGTTTTCTTAATCAATGGCCATTTACTAAACAGCTATCATTGGTCATACTCTGTAATATATTTTTCTTTAAAAACCCTCTGATGAGGGCCTTCTCTGGTGGCACAATGGGTTAAGGGATAGCACTATGAAACTATTGTAGTCAATGCAGCATGAGTTTGATCCCCGGCCAGGGAGGTGACTCACATGGCGCAGCAGACCTCTCCTGTCCCATCTGCTGCTCCCCTCAGCAGTGTATTTCAGTGGGCCTGCCTGTTCTGCTCCCCACTCTGTCTCTGATGAATCCTCTCACACCTCTGGCCAGTACCCCAGTTCTGTATGCATAAATAAATCTTTAAAACAAAACCCTCTGGGCCCTCCCTGGTGGCGCAGCGGGTTAAAGCACTGCACTGAGAATCTAAAGCCACTTCTGCATGAGTTCAATTCCTGCCTGCCCCGGAGGTGACCACATGGTGTGGCAGACCTCTCCTGACCCGCCCACTGCTCCCCTCAGCAGTGTACTTCGTCGATCTGCCTGTTCTGTTCCCCACTCTGTCTCTGGTGAAGCCTCTCACCACCCCTGAGCCTCTGGCCTGTACCCCAGTTCTGTATGCACAAATAAATAAATCTTTAAAAAAAAAAAAAACCCTCTGATGAAAGGTGAAAATACTCAAATCATTAACTATTCATTTGGGCTTTACACTAGACGTTTTGTTTTTTTTTTCAGTGAAAATTTTATAAGACGAACACCAATTAGGAATTATTGTCTAAAACTCAGTTTCCTAGATTGTATTTAGGAAAGAATCTTTGGCTGTCTTCTTTATGCCTCCTTGACTCCACACTTAGTCCTTCAGTTCATGGCACAAGCATGACCTCTCTGGGAAAGCTGTTCCTTCTGACTTCCTGTGTAGGTGACTCACCTGACAGCACCCCTCAGGTCACAGGCATCACCACCCGGCAAGCCAGAACCTACTGCTGTCCCCTGCCCAATGCTAGAAGAGTCTATCATCTCTCCAAGATTCTCTGTATTAAGAGAACGGAACGTGGTTCTATCCCTGATCCTTAGCACAGTACCTGGACCACAATAAGAGTTCATTGCACATGCTCAGTGGATTTATGAGTCCGTAAGTGTGTAAAGTCCAAAGCGTCATCATCACATCAAATCTAATTCTTTTCTCACAACATAGAACATTAGATGATAAAGTGCTCAAATTCTGGTGACCTCAAGGAAACAGGGACTGGAAGGTTGTACTGGGTGATGGCAGCTTTGCAATTCATAGTCCCCGTTTGTTGTAAATGTGCATTCAGAAGAAAGAGTCACCAATCATCAGAGAAGAGAGGAGAGTCGAAAAAGGAGAGCTGGTGTAGATGTGATGGATGGAGAACTTCGATGTCAATGTGTACCTATAAAATCAGGCAGTAACAGAAGTCTCTGGTATATCCAGTGAAGGCCAGACAGAACAGGTCAGCAAGTCATGGATGGGAATGTTACCCCCAAATCGGCACCATCAATAGCAGATGGTTCCATCCCTTCCTCCTACAGCACCTTGACCTTTCATCAGAAGAGTCGTTCTTTCTGAAGCACAGCCACAACCACCCATAGATTTGGTCGGGGCCCTGCCTTTCCATCTGCCAGAGGACCCACGGGCTGGCCCACTTATTCTGAGAAACACATGTGACCTGCTCGGTGCCTACTGGAGTCTTCTGTGCAAAGCTAAGCAGGCATTCCCTCTGTGGGTGGATGTGGCTTCCAGGAAGGCAGCAGGCACACACCTGCTCCTTGGCTGCTACCTGGGGAATGAAGAGACACATTTGCCTGATTGCATTCTCTGCACTCCTGACCCCATGCCAGTCATGTGCAGGGACTTCTTAGTTATTAGAACCCATCAGAGCCTTTGTTCTTTCTGTTTTGCTTGAGTTGAGTTTCGATCGCCTGCAACTGTTAAAACATATGTGGTTTATTTCATGTTAATGTGGACTGAAACTATTTCTTGCCCCGGAAAGGAACATTTTACAATTGGTTAGGTCAATAGACCAGCTTTCTGGGCCTACTCAAGCCTGATCTCAAACAGACTATTACAGACTTTTCCCACATTTAGATTTTCATCAGATTCTGCTATAGTTGTTGAATGACCCATAAAAGAGTAAGCCAGACAATGCCTTCAAAATGCATGCTGAAAGCATGATTTTTTAAAAAGCTTAGGAAGAAAGTGGGACATTTTTCATGTCTCTGGCAGCTCCATTATGATGCATTTGGACATTTTTGATAAAATTATGAGGCATAAAAAGTTTGAAGCATTGAAGATTAATTTTCCTCTATAAATATATAGATCATAGTCAAATTCTATATGACTAGTTTTGCCCAGAGCAAAAAATATTTTCAGTGTAATTTCATAGCAATATGGAAGCAGATGATGGGACAGCGGCATTGAAAAAGGCTTTGGTGGATTGCAAGTGTCAGGTAAACATTTGCAACCTGATGAATCGAGCAGAAAGTGCTGTTAAAATGTTGGGCTTTGTTGTTTTAAAGTTAAAAAAAAGTTCAGAGCCAGTACAGAAGTAAAATTAAAGTAAAAGAAAATAAATAACCCATATCTCTTGTGTTCTGTTTAAATATTAAAGTGTCAGCTGCAATTTTGAAATGACACAAAGAGGCTTGCAGGGCTGAAAAAGTGCTTCGTGGGTTGGATTTCCAACGCTGTCTGAATTGTAATTTCATCTGTGGTTCGCACTACCTCAAGGCCTGTGGTCACTCCCAGGTGGAGAGCAAGCACATCACATATGGAAGTTTCCTTTGTTCTTACAACTCCCATCCAGACTTGGTGGTCTTTCCTGGACCCCCCTAGGTGCTGGGTGGAGTGAAGTTGCCCAATCTAGTTGGAGATTCTAGATCGTGGAGCCCCAGGTTACCCTGTCTAGCCATTTGTCTCATTCTGCAGGGACGTCGCAAAGCCCTATCACCCACCTTCCTCCCCACTAAGACCACTCAGTCTCTTGACACTTTCAAAACATGAACAAATGGGTGGCTGCTGGTGTGGATATTTCTGTCTCATGGAATCAACTCAGGTGGTTTCTTGGGAATGACACCCAGGTCTCCTGCCAAGTGTTCTCTGGCCGCCTTAAAGGGGAACCCATGAGGAAGATCAGAACATAGCTCTTCTTGGAAGGTAGACCCAAGCTAGGACGTCATGAGTGGGGCACTGACAGGCAAGCAGGAGAGGGGGAATCGCCATGGTAAAATAAAGCATGGAGATAGAATCAAGAAGCAACTGACACTAGGTTTGAAGGCAGATCTACAGGCAGAGGCGAGACAAGGAGCACAGAGGCGGGCTGAGACGGGACTGGATGTTAGAGATAAATGAGGGGGTGTCCAGGAGATCACCACAAAATGGCCTGTGGCTTTTGTTTACAGTGGAGCTTAGTTTTCAACATTGTCTCTCTCTTCCTTTCTTTTAAGGAATTTTCCATCTTCCAACTTCGGAGGGGGAGGGAGGGCAGAGCCTACTGCTCACTAAAACACAATAGTCTCAGGATACTCATTTTTCAGAGTTCTCTGTGGGCAGAAGCAGGTTCCTTGATGTGGCCACTACAGATATTTAAACCAGATCAGTTTTTACAGCTGGGGTTGGGGGGCTGCCTCTTGTCCACTCTGGGGGCTTAGTAGCTTCCCTGGCTCCAGGGAGGAAACTCACCCCAATGGGAGCTGTGAGCCACTGCCTACAGCGTGGTCCAAGATCGAGACTGAGCCCGTCAAATACACGTTCTCCAGGGTCAAGACAGGGTCAAGACAGTCTAGGAAGATACATGGAGAAGTTGACGTCCCAATCCACAGTGAAGGCAGACGCATCCGGGTCCACTCCCAGCCACGGCTTTCTGGGCTTTGTGGGGATCCTTCTGTATCAGGAAAAGTAGAGCTGACCCAATGACTGCTAGGACTGTCTTTGGCAGCAAGACAGGACACCCAACTTACTATGCCAGGTGATCTTTTCAGCCAAGTCCACCATCTTTTTTGCAACCTTGCAATCCAGCCAAATAGTCTTTCAAGAAATCCCTTTTGTGCTTAAATGAGTCATACCTGTCTCTGGTGCTAAAAGTAATGACTGTGGCTGTTATGCAAGTCCTACGCTTTTCTAGAAAATAGGAGACCCAAGGATATTGAGAGGGAGAGATTTATGAGAACAGGTTAGAAGGAGATTCTGCTAACTGGATTCAGACCTAAGGTCCCATAGATTTAGAGTGAAACAAATAATATCCCCAGCAATTTGTTCCCGTGACCCCTCAGAAAACACACAAGAAAATGGTGCCTTGGCTGTGTCCACAGAGCGCTCGCATGTTTCATTTGGAAGCTGGATTCCCTGGTTTGCATCCAGGCAGGCACTGCCCGGGCAGCTTGGACTACAATCTGTCATCTGCGAGATGCCACAGGCTTCTGGTAGTCAAGATAATGTGTCCCGAAGTGCTGCGATGGCTCTATTGTTGCCAGCTCAGCAGCCATTTGTCCTTTGTTTTTGTTAGATCTTTCCATCACCCCCTAAGCCCCTTAGGAGAATCACCTCTGTTTGTGATTTCAACAGGATGAGCCAACACCCTGATCTCCAGAGTAGGACATCAGCCCCAGCCTACCGATGGGTATCTTCTACCTCCTAGATCACAGCATTGGCCTTGGCAGTGACCTCAGGGCTCAAGTTTGTCCACTCGGAGCCAGTTCACAGACACCTATCGAAGCAGGCAGGAAGGGGGTGAACATTCCAGGACAGTTTCCCAGACTGTAACGCAAGCCTGGAGGGTTGATCCGCCTTGCTACTGGGAGGCAGGATCAACCCTGGGTGGGACGATAAAGAGGAATATGCACCAGCGAGAAGAGAATGAATTCTCCCCTCATGTCAGGCATATTAGACTCTGCATCCAGTTTAACCTTAAGAAGATCCCAGCTAGAAGTCTCCAATACCATCTCCTTCCCCTTCTTGCTCAGGTCAGTGTGAGCTGAGCTTCTGTCTCCTTTAACAGAGGCTAAATCACATGACCGCGAGCACATGATGTGTGCAATAGATCCGTGGGCACCAGCAATAGAACCGTGATAAATGTCTGAAGGGCTAATCGTGGCGATTCTTCTTTACCTTTTTTACTCAGCCTCTAGTGCAGGAGACATCAGTAGGCATGTATCGTGTTGGAATTCGATTGTGCACAGCATCATCTCAGGATATAAGATGGATTTCCATTTGTCACGGCTGCAGACTCGGAGCAGTTGAAATCTTGGAGGACGTGAGCCTCTTGCACGTTCACAGAGCACCCTTGAGCCTCTCAAACACTTTACAGCTCCCCAGCTCTGCAGGGATTAAGCTTTGCATGTCTGGGGAGGCCAGGATGCTTTTAGGAATGGAATGAAATGCAACAAGGATGCTGACCTGGTGGTGAGCCCTGAGGCTCCGCCACAGCTCCCTACCCAGCCTCGGCCACCGGGAACACACACGTCATGTGCGGCGCAGAAAGCCGTTTTTAAAAGTCACTGCCACGGGATCTCCAGATCAATATTGTCCCCCTCTAGCATTTTCTCACATGACATTAAAAGACGAATCCCTTGGAGAGTTGTAAAGATGCTTTAGAGCAGAGCATATATTATGAATGTTTCGTTACTCCTCGGGATTTATTTAACATTTTATTCTATGGTCCCTTTAGATTTTTGATTGATTACTAGGCAAATTAGATAAGAAAACTCTCTCTGTAAGAGAATCCCACGCAGCATCCTCGCCATGGTGGCAATCATGACGGCAGCCGGTGCTTATCCAGGCTTCTTGCGTCTGCAGCCCGGTAAGCTGTTGGCAGGTGCCTCTCCCCCGTGGGACAAGGCGCTGTTATCTCCATTTTACAGATGAGGGACTGAGGTTCAGAGAGTCCCTGAGTCAAGATCTGAGCCCCAGCCAGGGTCTGTTTCACTTCAAAGGCTGCTCTCACGTGCCTTAATCCCCGTCACATCAGGGGAGGTGGGGGGTACGTTTATCACCATGTTGCACCAAGAAGCAAAGATGTTTTCTGCCATGCAGCTAGTAAGAAAAGAGATCATCTAGATCGCAGATGGCTAGGTCCACCGTCAAAGGCGAACCAGAACTGGATGGCAGTTAAAGCCGGAGAAGCCAGTTTACTAAGACTATTCCAACAGCGGGGAGGAAATCTGAGTGTAGAGGCAGCCTGAAGGTCACCTCGCATGCAGGGCAGCTGGATGCAGAGCCGTGGATTAGGGTAGTGGCATCCTGGACTGGACAGAAAGTTACAAAGAGGAGACCAAGGGTGAGGGGTATCTTGGTGAAACCCACTTAAAAGAATTTTTTTTAAGATTTATTTATTTATTCATTCACATTGCAGCCCAGTAAGGTATTGGCAGGCAACTCTGCTCTGTGGGGAGAGACTGAGTGGGGAGCAGAACAGGCGGATCTACTGAAACACATGCTGCTGAGGGAGCAGCGGGGAGACAGGATAGGTCAGCTGCACCTTGTGGGTCACTCCCTGGCTGGGGACTGAACTCACGCTGCAGTGGCTGCGGATAGTTTCAGTGCTGCGCTTTAACCCCTTGCGCCATCAGGGAAGGCCACCACTTAAAAGGATTTTTGCTGAAGACAGGCTGGAATAATCAGGTATCATTTGGAGGATGGCAGTGGGGAGATGAAGATCCAGATCAGAGCTAATCAGACCAGGCATCAAATATGCGGTTAGACCAATTCTTGCTAAAACGGGCTCTTGCAAGGATGTACACACATGGGTTTAAGAGAAGATTCAGGAGAGGAAACTGTTGTGCCTCATCCCTCCCTGAGAGCATCACGCTCCTAGTGATATGACCATGAAGTGGAACTGTCAGGACCAAGTCCATCGGGCAAGCATTGTTTACTCCATACCTTTTGGGGTCCACACATCTACAACCTGTTGAAGGCCCTGAGACATTCTGCAGGGAAGCATCCGGTTTCAGTTTATGAGCAGCTGTGAAACAATCTCACTCCGGAGTAACCTTTGGGTTAAGTGTTGGCTGAACTTGATTTTTCCCTATAATGTCAGCCGTTAACAACCTGGGTGTGATAAGTGAACACTCTGGACTTTGGTGGCCCCCGTTAGCCAGTGATACAGTGGGGGTGGGGTGAGTTGTCCTGACGAAGACTCAGGAGACCCAGGTGGAGTAGGGATGGTGCAGTACCTCGAAAATCAAATGACAATTAGTAGCTTGGGCTCATTTTTCTTCTCTCCTGAAGGAGTGGTGCTTCTCTCATGGCCGACTTCCTCACATCCTAGAAACACGAAGCTCTGAGCCGGGCACTGTTCATAATGCCATGAACTTGCTTGGGGCTGGGGCACTGGCTGGTGAGATCAGGCGGGGTGCTCGGTGGGAGCCCTGGAGACCATGAGTGATGTCTGGGGGCAGGTGTGGTGTCACCACTGGGGGTGCCCAAGTGGTGTCTGAAGGGCCCCACAGTGCCCAGAACAACCAGCAGTGATCCCACCCACAATGTCCTTGGTGCCCAGGGTGAGAACCCCATAAGGAACGTGGCGATAACACAAGAACCCCATCCCAAGGCTGCTGCCACTGCTTCCCCACTCAGGCGAGACTAATGCTCACATTCATAGCTTGGCTTCCCTTTGGAGACATGTTTGCCCCATGATAACTCCGGGAAGCTTGCACACTACTGCTGTCACGTGACTTCACTGTTAAGACGCCATCCTTTCCCGCCCCTGGACATGGAAGGAGAGAACAGACAATGACACAGATGTTTTGGGGTCTGGGTGCAGAAGGATATCCCCCTCGGCATCTACTTCCTCACAGCTAGAAATCTAGAAAGGGATCAGCTTCAAGGGAGCTGGGAAATTAGCCCTCCTGTATTCCCACAAGGAAAAGGAAATGTTTTGGTGAACACATTGTCTTGTCCCTGACACACGGGAAACTTCATTTTGAAAAAAATAACTCATGACAGCCGCCATGTTTATGCAGCAGCTAAACAACAACACAACATGATTTTAATTTGAGCCGAGCCTAGGAGCTGGGAAAATCCTTCTTAGATCCATGCATCAGGATGTAGGCCATGGAATTAATGTTTGTTAAGTGTCCACTATCACAGTGTTCTAAACCAATGTTATGATAGAAAATCAAGTTGATTTAAAAAATTTAAAAGCAAAATATCCACTCTGGCCTGTCACTTGAGAGTATGAGGGTTGTGGACCTGGGAGGTGACATCACCAAGAACCGGAGACTTTAAGGCACTAACAGGAGAACACACAGCAAAACCTGTGTTCCTTCTTTTCCACCAGCATTTTTCAAATCAGTGGCCACATGGCCCCACAGAACCCCACATGAGAAAGCATTCAAGAAATTCTGAGTATCGCTTTTTCCTCTTACAAAGTCACAGTGCCGCGGGGCTATTGAAAGCCTATCAGAGACTTGTTGTAAAGAGACCAAGTAGATGAGAAAATTCTGTTTTCATTGCATAGATGAATATGCCACACAGTTAGCTAAAACAAATCTTTGGAAACATTGGCTTCTCCCGACACTTCTCTTTTCCATCGGAATTCCCTTGCGCACCCATAGCTGGGCAGGTAAATTGCAGGGCGGGACAGCAGCAGGGTGCACCCAGGGGTGTTAGGAGGGGAGTTTGGAGACTGGTGCTGGTCTTTGGGCAAGGAAATAATTCAGGGGGCGGATAGATCTTCTCTTCCATGTCAGATCCACCGTGTGGACTGCGGCTGCCCGGAGCAGTGTGTGGAGCAGGGTTGTAGTGCCCGGACCCACAGAAGGGAGGTGCCCTGAGTGGGTCTGGGTCACCGGGAGCACCGAGGGAGAGACAGTGCTCCCTGCGCTGGAAATTCACCTCTTCGAAACCAAAGGGGGACTACGGTCATTTTCAGCTTTGACTTCGGCTCCATATGATGTGAGCAACGCTATGAGTTATTCTTATCCCTACCTACGAGGGAAGAGTGGCAGGGGGAAGCAGGGCTGGTGGCCGATGCACGATTTGGTCTATCCATCCTGTGTCTAAAGTCCCCCCCAGTGCAAGGAAAGGAACTCCCTTGAAACAGACCAGAAGCATGGCTAGCAGGTGCTGGAGGCGTTTAGGAAGAAGTGCTATTTACACTGGGTTTTGAAGAGTGTGCAATCTCTTGCTAAGCAGAGGCTGAGAAGAGGTTGTTCAGGCACCCTTGGGAGCAGGCAGAAGGACGATCGGTGATGGAGTATCCAGACAGGGGAAGCCTCTGTGAGCCCTGGGCATGGAAGAGGGCAACAGAGATGGAGAAAGAGGAGAAGCCAGGGAGAGGGAATTCGCTCTCTCCTTGCCCAGCACCAAACTCAAAGTTCCATAGCCAAGAGGCCCCTGGGCACCAGAAGGGGGTGTACGTGGGAGATCTGCTCTCACCGTGGCATCTTCACATCCCGCTGACCAGGAGGCTGGTGTGTCTGTCCCTCACTCCCGCCACGCCCGGGGGCCCTCTTCCTGGGCCTGAGCCTAATGAAATGTTTCCCGTTTTAATTTCAGCTCTGCTGGGAGGAGCTCTTTCATCTCCCGGCTCTTCTGTCATCAAAGCCCACTCTACTGAGTGGCTGCCCCGCCCCTCACCGGTCCTGCCCTCCCCAGGATCCTGCCTGGAGGTTTTAATTCAGAGTCTCAGAAGACAAGCTGGACTGCTTCTGATTGATCAGTCAAACACAATCCCTTTGCAATGGTCTGTGGAGACTCAGACTCCAGACATGAAAGACAAAACAAGAGATGCCAGCTTGGTGGGTCTTTCTGTTCTTCCTCCAACTCAGGAAGAAAAAAAAAAAACAATACAATAAAACAAAAGCTTTCTCTCAGCTCCATCGGTGTGTTGTTTTCTCGTCCAACCCTCTTGTTCCTTATTTCCGAAGCAATAAAAACCACCCGACAAGTGAGGCTCCTCTGATCGTGAGCTGGGTATACCGGGCACCCTAAGTGCAGTCAGTCATTTCATCTTAACCCCTGTCTCAGAGAGTGGGGCCCACTGACAGCTGGGGAAACCGAGTCACAGAGGACTGCACCATCAGAGAGGGTCGCACAGCTGTGCAGTGATGAGCTGGGCTCCTCCGTCAGAAGATCTGGTTCCAGGGCCCATGCACTTTGCCGGCACGTGAGGCTGTTTCCCCGACACCCATCCTGGGGTGTCACGGGGTATGCTGATTTTTGCCCTAGCGGTGACACGGGTCTACAGACTGTGCGTGACTTAGGGGCGGAGGGCCACTACTCAGGTGCTGTCACCACAGCCCACCCCGCCAGGACACGTGCGAGGACACTGACCTCGGAGTGAAGCTGTCGGGAGGACGTGAGCACCTCCTGGATACTTGGATGGGGTGTGTGTGTGTGAAAGAGCCAGTGATTAAACGAACCCAAAATACGCGTTGTCCAAGAGGGAGGCTGACTTGAGGCGACGCCAGCGCTTCCTCTCCAAGGCCCCGGACAGGGGATTTTCCCCCTGACAGAGTCGCTCACCCACGTGCTTTGCTGAAGTCTCCCGGACGCCTGGGAATTCAGCTCCAGGCCTGGCTGGGCTTCTCTGCTCTGTGCTGGGGTAGTTTGTCAATGTCCAGAGGAACAAGCTTTTGAAGGAAATCAGTGAGCCCAGAACGTGAAGCACCCTGAGGATGAGGCCATTCCTGGAGCCCACTGAGACCCAGGCAAGTCCAGGGAGCACCCCATCCAGCAGGGACATGCCACCCTGCTCGCTCACTCCTTCCCGCCTGCCTCCCTCCCGCCCTCCCTCCTTCCTAACGCTGAAACTCTCTGCTCTCCTTCACTACCTCCTGCGCTTACAAGCCAGGAGCAAATTCCTAGGTGAGGCAAGCCGCCACGTTGGGGTTTCCGCTCTAAAAAACCAAGGACAGGGCCCTCCCTGGTGGCGCAGTGGGTTAAAGCGCAGCACTAAGAAGCTTAAGCCTCTTCCGCATGAGTTCGATTCCCGCCTGCCCCGGAGGAGACCACATGGCGCGGCAGACCTCTCCTGGCCCGCCCGCTGCTCCCCTCAGCAGTGGACTTCGTCGATCTGCCTGTTCTGCTCCCCGCTCTCACTGGTGAATGCTCTCACCCTCCGCATCTCTGGCCTGTACCCCAGTTCTGTACAAATAAATAAATAAATCTTTAAAAAAAAAAAACAAGGGCTGCCAGAGGAGACAGGAGCGACTGTTAGAAAGAAAAGACCAGAGCGCAGATCAGAAGGCAGCTGCTGCGGTCTCACCCTAGTACTGACCGCGCCCCACCGGGGGGGGGGGGGGGGGCTGGGGGGCACTTGGGCTCCAGAAGCTGGTGGCTGGAGAACCACCCTGGGCCTGCCCTGCCTACCTTGACTCGGTAGATTCTGTTGTTGGGGAAAAAAGTCCAAACAGAAATGTCACCCGCATACACCGCTCGCGGCTGTTCAAGCTCGCTGCTCATGGCGGCTTCTTTTCCCTCTCGACGCGGGGACGCGAGGGACTGAACACCAACTGGCGGTGAGTGATAGGCTTCCCTATCGGGGTGATTATGTTTGTTAATAGTGATTACCGCGCCTATGTAATATTTGCATGATGAACTATAGACATCTGCTGCAGTGTGGTGTTTGTTAGGAAACAGAAGCAAGCGAAACGCTGATGGAATGTGAAATCGAGGCGTTCAGACTAAAAATAAAGCCTGCAGGCTGCAGGATTTCTGTGCACAGCAGAGCTTCCCGGACTGCGGAAGACACGTGGGGTGCCGGAGCAGGGTACCCCTCATTCGGCGGGTGGCACCCTAGGGGGCCCATTATAGAATTTCCTATGTTTGGAAATATTTTGTAATAAGGCCCCCGGTGTCAGTTATTAGCAAGAAATGTGCGACTACTTTTGTTTTTTATGGACATGAACCAGCACACTTTTTTCAGGTAAAAGACTGTGCAGAAATCTGATATATATAAGATTTATTTATTTCTGCTTACAGAACTGGGGTACAAGCCAGAGGTGCGGGGGTGAGAGGATTCACCAGAGCCGGGGGAAAGGCTGCAGAACAGGCAGATGGACTGAAACACACTGCTGAAGGGAGCAATAGGGAGACAGGACACGCCTGCTTCGCCCTGTGGGTCACTCCCTGGCCAGGGATAGAACTTGTGCTGCAGTGGCTGCTGATCGCTTCATAGTACTGTGCTTCTAACCCCTTCCGCCACCAGGGAAGGCCCTTAAATATATATATTTAGCATTGATCACAAATATAGTATAAAATCTGTAATAATGTAATAATAATAATAATAATAATATATGTTAATAGAATCTTATCTTCCTCAAGCTGTTATGCTCCTGCAACTTGCAGACTCTGAAATCTCTAAGGAAGCGCGAAGCCCGTGAGTTTCCTGAAGCAAAGCCCCAGCCAGTCGACTCCCCGTGTTTCCGGGTGAAGCGCTGGTTTTAGGGAGCATGTGGTCAGCGAGGCCACAAGCAACATAAATCCCAAGTGGCCAGGTGGGGAAACCTCTATCCAGATGAAAGGTGTGTCTGCGCCCCCGGCGCGCAGGTGAGGGGGTGACCTCACTCTCCAGGTTTGCTCTTACCTGCTTGGGTCGCCTGGCTGGTGGCCTCCGAGGACTGACGGGCGCTTTTTGGGCCTCTTCCCAGGCCTCCACCCAAATGTCTCCGAAGCAGCGGGTAGAGCATGCACCCCCAAGGGTGTCCAGTCCGTCCCAGGAAGGCGTGCGGTTTGAAGGGCCCTGGCAAGTTCCACAGTTAGAGGAAGAATCAGCGGCTCCGACACTCCAGAAAATCTGGCACTTTCTATGCAGCAAATCTCAATCTAGGGGCATCTGCTCCCCGCTGACCCGCTGGCTCAGAAACGCCCTTGCATCCAGGATCGCTGAGGCCACAGCGGTGAGATTTCCGGCTCTGAGTGCCTCTCACCTGGGGTGGAAACAGCTTCACTGCCTCTTAATTGCTCTGAATCGCTTCCTCATCTGAAAAGCCAAAGAGCTTATTCCTATTTCATCAGGACTTGGAAGAGATTCAAAGGATCGGAGCTTAAAAAAGCCAATCTAAATATAGAATCATAACACAATGCTAATCACAATTACAAGTTCAATTAAGCACTTTCTGTGTTGAGCAATTTGATAGGCGTTTTCTTGCTTTGCACTCACCACAGTCCTTTAAGGTGAGTAATGTACTAACTACCACTTTCTGGCTGAAAGAAAAATAGAGGGTCAGGAAAGTAAATACTTTGCCTTAGCTTTAGAAAACCAGTTAAGCCAGGACTCAAATTCAGAGCTGATCACATTCAGGGTGTTGTCTACTCCTGTAAATAAAAGCCAAACACTCGTGTTATTAATAGGAGAAGGATGCTAATAATTGGAAAACTCACCCCTGCGGTTTTTGAAGTGGAGGAGGGTGGACTAAGACCACGAAAGTGGGACCCTAGTGAGGTCTGGTGCTGAGAGGCCAGGCCCAGGCCCGAGCCCATCCTCAAGCCAGACACAGAACAGAGTGTGAGTGTGGAGACTTAACCATCAATACAGAACCACACACATCTGATGGCTGAGGACCTAGGTGCATGCCAGTCTCACCACGGTGTCCTTGGTGGGTACGAGCCTGTGCTTTGGGGATTCAGGAAATGATGCTGTCTGCCCTCCTCGGCTTGGGGATGAAGGTCAAGCTCAGGCATCACGCACGGGACTCATGACACCAAAGTGAGAGCTGCCTTGCTGGGGAGAGGCAGGCCCACTGCAATGCCAGAGTCGCTCATCTGCTCCAAAGGAACATGGTGTACGCTGTCAGGAAGGGTAAGAAGGTCTAGTCAGTTGCAGCAGGGGCCTGGTCCGCTGTGCTGGCTTCCCGAGCTGTATGCAGAGCTGCTGGGCACCCCAATATGGAGGCCAGGCTCTGCTCTCAGCACCCGCTAGGAGGGCGTAGCCAACCCTCGTACCTCTGTGACCACCAGGACACTGTCCACCTGCTTGCCCATTACCATGCTCCAGCTCTCGACATGTGGCTGATGGAGCGGATGGGCTGAATGTCTCATGTTATCATTTGAAACCTAAGTCTCACTAGGCAGCTACAGCCGGTGGCAGTCCCGCTGGGCATGGCAGTATGTGCTGTGAGGGAGGGGGTGAGCCTGTCAGTGAGGAGGGCCGTCAGCAGGGCCCATAGGAGGCGCTGGAGTCTGCCACCTCTCCCACAGCTGTGTGACCTTGGGGGTTCTAACTGATGTACCTGAGCCCAGAGCACACCTCTGTAAGGTGGCAGTGCAGGAGGGAGCAGGAGGCTGGGACTGCCATGAGCATGCCGCAATCTTCAAACTCCTAACAGAGCTGACAAGAGTTTTGGTGAAACATTGGTAGGGCTGTTGGTGGTGTTGAGGGACTGCACGGTCATCATCAGTGTGCCATGGAGGCGCACGGAAGCAGCCAGGTCCTAGCCTGTAGAGGATGGATGGAAGACGGTGAGCAGAGGAAACAGCAGCACATCGTTCATCAAGCTTCACTCTCCACTACAACAGGTCAAAACTGTTCAACACAACAGGGAGGATGATAGGCACTGAGGGTGTGAGTTGGTGAGCCCCTGGGTGTTGGAGGAGTCTGGCTTGCTTGGGAAAGTGGGAAATCACAAGGAAAGACTCTGTAGAGTTAGGTACAAACAAGGCCCCAGAGTACAGCCACCGCCGTCGGCCCAGTGGTCCATGTCATTGATGTATGGGGGCCATGGGTGCAGATTTTCATACCAAGAATCAATATGGCTGACTTGGGGACTGGATTGGGCCGGTGAGGATGGTGAGAGGGGGAGCAGGTGGGCCAGCGGAAGGAGGTGCGGTGGGGTGGGAGACTTGATTAGGTTTATGGTCATGGTGATGGGGGTGGGAAAGGGGGAGGGGAGTGGAAAGGCAGGGCAGAGAGAAATTTGGCAGGACTTTTCTACTCAGGATTAGGTCCATAGGAAAGAGTGACAATGGCAGGCTTAAATGTCCAAGGTGCCGCTGAGTTTGCAGAGGTGAGCTCCTCCCTGCTTCTAGTAACCCCTGACACCTCAGAGGGAGAGTATTGAGTGGGTGCAGTGAATCGTTGCACTCAAACATGGTGGTCGGGCCGAAGCTGCCGTTAGTGGAGAAAGGTTGGCTTTTCTCCCTGCAGAGAGGGAAGCCCAGCCCAGGGGGATGCTTTGATCATCTACAGCACAGGAGAAAGGAACAACATGCCCAGGACACTTCCCGAGGGCTGATGATGCTAAGGCCTGGGCCCTGGGACGCCAGAGTGGGGTTGGGGGGAGGGCTGCTGAGGGAAATATTACTGGATTTCACAAAGTCACCCTGAAGACATGACGGATGACCTGCCTTGGCTCTCGACCCTTTCTTTCAGTTTTGGGGTTGTCTCTTTAACTTTAAAACACACAGTGGAGGGAGAAGTTTAGCCTGGCAGGTCCACCTGTCACCTCATCCACTATCTGTGGTCTCTCGCTTAACTGTTTGATGTGGGGCAGGCAAGGAGACATCAGGAAGCCCTTTGGGTTTTCCTTCTCATTTGTCAAAGTCAGGATAGGATTATCCACCGCACAGCATCATGTCATGCTGGCGATTTCCTAACACTGGAGGGAAGAGAGAGTCATGGACAGGGATGGAGACACAGTTGGAGACAGAGACCCAGAGAGAAAAAGAGGTAGACAGGCAGAGACCCAGAGAGAGATTCATGTGCCCTTTATTTTCAAGGTGTCTGTGTTTTTGTGAGTCCGAGACTTTGCCCTGTACATCTGAACAAGGATGAAGGAGCCACCCACTAACACTAGCCCACACTCAGCCTGCAAGCCCGCTTACCCTAAAATCTCCCAGCTGGGGATGGCCTCCGAGGCCTGAGAAGTCCCATGGAGCCCAGGGCTGAAATGTGTCCCTCCGGTCCTGGTCCTGACGGCCATCTCTCCAGGAAGGCGGGGCTGACAGATTCCCTTCCACGTGCCCAGGGAGGGGAATAAACACCACAGGCATGCCAGCCTCAGCAACGGTGCCCCGCTGGACAGCTGATGGCACTTTGGTCATTTTTTTCCTTTCCACTTCAATTTCAGAAGCTTTAGTGTTAAAGGTGAAGAGGTCTCCGAGGCAGGTTTGTCTTAAAATCCTGGGCTCCTCTCTGCTTCCCTCCAGGAAAGCACCAGCCACTCGTGGTGCCCCTGACACATGCATCGGGCAGCGAGGAATGAACCATTCCACACAGAGGAACTTCCAAGTCACTTCAGCCTCCTCCCCGAAGTCTCAAGCTCTTTGTGTTTAGTTTGGCTTTTTTTCTTGCAGAATCGTTTTCAGCACACGTTTTACTTTTCCCTCTGCTTCCTTCAGCAAAGCCCATCAAACACAATATCACTTTTGTCTGATCATGCAAGGCCAAATATTTGGGGCATTCACTATTGGAGTGTGTTCCAACAGGATGCTCTGGGGTTCACCCAGATGGAGAAGCAGGCCCTTCCCTTCACTGCGTGCATCTGAGCTGTCCTCAGCTTTTCTGGTGACCGGTTGCTTTAATTATTTCTAAGTTGCTCTCCTCTGTAGAAGCTTGCCATCTGATTTCACTTCTCATTGCCATCAACTTCTAGCAAATTCTTGTTGTTTTTCCACTGCTCCCCAGTGTTATCAAGCTGTTACCAGATTATCGAGGCTGCTGATGATTGGCAGATGCAAAGGCAACTGGACCCTGAGGGAAAGTCTGGGAAAACCTCATAGGTGGGAGATCTTGGATTCCAGTGGATCATCCTCGTGCACTAACCTGTCGCCACTTAGAAGCTTGACCTAAGGATGTGTTCATCGTGAGGACTGAGGAACAGAGGTTCATTGTTCAGACTGACAAAGAAGCATCGTGAGAATGGTGAGAATAGGGAGTGTTTGTTTATAGTCCTGAGAGTGTCCAACTCTGACCCCCAAGGGTGGGAAGGCAGGAGCAGCAACTGTTGTCAGAGAGAGAAAACACGTGGAAGTATGGGAGGCAGAGACCACGCCATCGCATACAGGAACATTAGTAAATGCAGGGTGTGAGGAGACAGCACTGTTCGAAGAGGCATGGGAATGTTCTTACATCAGGATGGTTCTTCTGCCTGGGCTGTCCTACGCCCAGGCGGAAGTGGGTTTACGGTCCTGTAAACGAGCTCTCTTTATCCAGGACCAGTGTCCTGCAGACCCTCTGGGTCCTGGGTCCTTGAGGCATAAGCTGGGATTCTGCTTCAGTGTTCCATAGCAATGCAGAGTCCCTGCTGGCTGCAGGTGATATGGCAATCTGGAGAAGCTACTAGTGGGCACGTCTCCATTTTAACAACAAGAAGAAAAGATTGCCTTATTGAGTAAATATCAGGCAAGGAAAAGACATAGAAAAGGGAAGCCGGAGAGAACAGAGATTGATTTTACCACCTTTTGTAACTTTGCATAAAGAGGGCCCTGGTTTTCTGGGCATCTTCTTTGCCACTCACAAAAAGGCGAGTGTGCTCAGGACCCCTGGAGTGAGGGCTGTGGTACTAAATCCTGCTCAGGTCAGCACCTAATAGTTAGCACTCTTCTAAGTTGCCCTGTAAATGGAACCTTTGAGACCTAGGAAAAGCTACTTTTAGTTGATAAGGTTACCAGCTTCTCCTGTTGAATAGGCCAGTGTTAATTATTCCAGGGGTGGTGTGTTAAGATCTACTTTCCACAGCCCCCCATACAGAAACATCATGTTGCGTTTTCCTGACTCTTCTATTAGAAGTCTTTATTAACGTGACAGCTAAAGACAATGTGTGGCCCTGGATTGCTCTCTGGATTAAAACATGCTATAAGGTTTGTTATTAAGTTAATTTTCTAAATTTACGTATGGGCCGTAGAGTAGATAATGATATATTATTAACATTTAAAGTCCCTGAATTTGGTGATTCTATCACAGTGATGGAGATAGGCTTCCCAAGACTTGTCACACTGATTTGCGGATCACTTTGAGCTGAGGTCAGTCCGGGCCCTGAAGGCTCATGGGAAGCTTTTACCACTCCCTTAACTAGCCAGAAGAAGAATTGAGGTCTGGCCCAGAATTGGTGTGATTACCATAAATAAACTTTCTATCTGAAAAAAGCAGGTCACACATCTAATGTCAGAGTGCCTGCTCTTCCTCTGGTGAGTCACCCCCTCCTTACCACATGACTCTCACTGTCCTCTCCTCGAAGCCCCACCCCACTCCTTAGCTCAGGATATAGACCCCCGTTTTGTCACATTGTCTTTAGAACTGCCATGTCTGCGTGCTCGCCCATATCTGCATAAGTAAGTTGGGTTTTAGCTCCCATTACAGAAGGTTGATCTTTCAACCTTCAACCAGTCTGACAAGAGCCCAGATCGGTGGGAGGAAGTTTCTCTCCCTCTTTCCAGTAGCTACATAGTGGAAAGTCCTTGTCCTGAGAAAGTACGTGCTGAAGCAGTCAGTAGTTAAGGCCCCTGAGGGATGTGACTCATTCTTGACTGATGCAGAGAAAGGTGTATGTGTGTGAACAGACATGCACACACCTAGCACACACATGCCCATGCTGAACAATTGAGAAAAAGAATATTAATAAAGTTTAAACAATTAACAGTTTTGAACACAGTGAAGGCAATCTAAATGACAAGGCAATCTAAAAGTTGCCACTTGCAACTTTTCTCTGATTTATTTATTTTTCAAGTGTTTTAAAATAGAATGAAATAGATGCGCGCCCCCCACCGCCCCCCAACAAGTAACACAGGGATGATGAAAGAGCACCAGGATCCAGCCGTGCCAGCTTGGCTGTGTTAGTGTGCGCGTTCATGCTTGAGGAAGGGGTGTGGTTCCTCACTAGCGGGTGAGCCCAAGTCCTATGGTGTAGTTTCAGTACCCCCAAACAGGAAGAAGGGGCTTCCTACAGGAAGACTGAGTTTCATGTCCAGAATAAGAAGAGGAGGGGTCACCTAGCAAGAAAGCAGGTATCAGGCTCACACACACCTTCTTTTCGCTGCAGAACAAAACCTCAACATTCTGAAGCTTTGTCTTCATTGCTTGCCTCAAACCAGCATTGAAGTTTGAGCAACCCTCTGTGAGCTCAGAGTAAAGCTCACAGCAACCTTCACTGTGGAGTATACAAAGTCACCTAACTTCTGTTTCCCATTCAGATGAAAGCGGGGGAATGCACTGGCTGATCTTAACACACACATCAATTAATTTAATTGACTCAAGTGTTGTTCTTGCATAACAGGCGCCTGTTTAGATTGTTTTAAAAGCCATCACTTTGTCATAAAAAAAATAGCGTTTGGTAGCTTTAATTTTTTCCTCCAATTCCTTTAATGTCTCTTTTGTTAAATGCTTAACCACAAAAGGCTGACTTGAGTAAGAGCTTCTTTGCCAAGATAAAAATAATCTAAAATTTAGATGTGTCTGCAGTGATCATGGCAGTGTAAATTAATTAGCCACGCTGAGCCTGAATCAGCGGCTCTAAATTGATCTTGTTTTTATGCTGCTCTTTTCTAAAATGTGTTCACCCTTGAAAGTAGCCATTCTTGTTATTACTTCCTTTTCCCAATCAGAAATCACAGTTGGCAAGAAAATCTTTTTTTCAGGGTTGAATTAATAATCCATCCATGAATATTGGAATTTGGATTTTGAGGGCTAGCTGCCAATGATGATGAAATTAACATAAATAAGAGGTAACTTCATCCCTTGGGGGGAATTTACATCCCTTTTCTTGGAGTATTAAAATACATCGGCCAAAAGCTAAATTATGCACTATCAGAAACAAGCCATATCATGGGACAAGAAAGTCGGCCAACGCTGCCAAGAGAGAAGTGTAACGGAATGACGAACAAGCAGCCGTCCATGCTGGATGAAGAAAGTCGCTTGAGAAGGGTCTTAGACAGAGAAGAGCTGGAGTAACAAGTCTGTATGTGTCCTGCAGAGCCAAGTTCCATGGTAGCACTGGACATGTCTTCTAATATCTTCTACTTTTTAAGAGAGATTTATTTTATTTATGCATAAGACCTGGGGTACAGGCCAGAGGTGCAGCGGCAGTGAGAGGATTCACAAGAGGCAGAGCAGGGAGCAGAACAGGCAGATGGACAAAGCACACTGCTGAGGGGAGCGGCGGGGAGACAGGAGAGGTCTGCTGCGCCATGTGCGTCACCTGCCCGGCCAGGGATCGGACTCACGCTGAAGTGGCTGTGCGAGCTTCACAGTGCTGTGCTTTAACCTGCTGGGTCACCAGGGAGGGCCCCCATAGAGGTACTATTAGCACAACTTAAAATGCACTTACTTTGTTTTCAGTTTCATAAGTTTTAGAGAATTTACAGGGTTGTGCAACCATCACCACAGTGTTGTCCTGTAACTTTTCTAAATTTCAAAAATAACTCTCTCCAGCTCATTTTCAGTTAATGGCTCTCTCCATGTCCCCACCCCAGCCCCAGGCTACCAACCCCATCCATTCGTTCAGATCAATTCACCTAATTCACCTCTTCTTATTTTGTATTTAAATGAAATCACAGCATATGTAGTGTGTTATATCTAGCTTTCTTTTTCATTAACATGATTTTGATTCAAAGATGTCTTGTTCCCATCGTGTCCTTTTATTTCTGAATAGTATCTCGTTATGTGGACAGATCATATCTTATTTATTCAGTCATCAGTTGACAGGCACTTGGTTGTTGACTTGACCATTCACTACATGATGTTGTTAGATCCATGCCCATTTCTCTGGACTCCAAAGGTGAGGACACATGTTGTACTTACGATCATCTTTTACAGAACAGTTCAAACATTTTCTTGCCTGTCTTCCAAAGTGACCACATCACTTTAGATCTCCACCAGTGGTGTTGGAAGTAGAATCTTACCTATCTTATTTCATTTAATTATCACATGAGTTCTGCCAGATGAGGAAAGAGATGGGTCATCTTGCCCAAGGTTATGTAGCCCTTAATTACAGAGACTGGGGTTTAGCCCAGATTTGACTGATTCCAAAGTATTATTTTTTCCCTCTTGCTGTGGCTCTAGGTTCACTTTTAAGAGGGGCTTTCCTTAATTGATTAATTAAGGATTGATTGGTAATGTCTGCCAAGTTGCAGGCAGGAAGACCTGTGGCAAACAGGTTGCCATTTGCCTTCCCCACACCAGAATGTTTGTCCCTACCTGCAATTATCTGGGACGCCTTCTTGGCTCATCACTGTGGTTTGAACTGATCAACCTTATTTGACTCTAATTGTCTTCTCTAATCCTTTGCCTTGGGGTGTATTTCCTTCATATGAAATGCACTGCATGTTGTTACCATTTGATGTTCCATTCCTGTCTCTACCAATTGAGAATACCTGCTACAAAGATGCTCTTTTCAGCCTCAGTGTTCCTGCACAACCACAGAGAACCTGACTTGGGGAGGTGCTACAAACACCGCCTGGTCAAGAGCCTGCAAGGACAGAGCATAAGCATAACGTGAGGTTTCTCTCCATTTTAAACATGGAAAAACAAAGAATTGGAGAGTTGAATCCCTTAGCACTGTAAGATTCAGTCAAAGATGGAGAGGAGCCTGCAGTCCCCACTTAATCATCGGACTCGAGCCTCATTTCTTGAGAGAAACTGGCCTCTGTCTGTGACTCACAAACTGT